>NC_068357.1:143133065-143143005 GCF_020536995.1 Dreissena polymorpha
TGAAAACTCACTTGGTATAAATATGAAAAATTGAATCAAAATATCATTGATTAGCTTGTTCGCATTGCATATGCTTATCATTGTGCACAGGCTAATCTTATTTGACGTGCATTAAGCCTCGTTTTCCATGAAAGCAGCCAATATGTGCATATTTTAATGATAAACACTAGACTGGTCAATGGCGTTTACAAGCTGGTATATACATTCACTGCTAGAGCAGAATCATTTGTCGTCTGCTGCAGACAGGCAGTGGTAATCGTTCCTAGCAGAGTGAGTTGTGGTTCTTGCCGTACTTAAGTCTTCTAAGCACCTACTGATTTGCATTTATTACCCATTCTCTTGAAACGCCGACTAATAAAGTGCGATAAACCGCCTTTAAGCACTTGGCACATTAACAAATAAGAACATTCCACACCTAACCGAGAACCGACGTCTTTAATCGCGAAACTATTACCAGAAATTGAATACCGCCAGAAACAACAATGAGCTCACTTCGATTAAATATAAATACACTATATTCATTGCGTCCTACGCAATCAAACATATCAACCGAAATACCAGCGAATACAGTATTATATATGACATCGATCTTATATATCGCCTCAGACATGCGAGAGCGCCACGATGAGTGAAGAGTGTGTGTATGAGAGTTTGTTTACAGGTCCTACTAGCCTCTTCACGAGATTTGTGTAGCCCGACCTGAATGATGAATGAAATGGATGTAGTAACAGTTATATGAACACGATATATCCGTACCAATATCCACGTGAGCATATACTAATAATAATTAATTTTTTAATCGCCATAAGCTTGAAAATAAACGTAAATAGATACAACAAAGACCAATTCGGAGACTTTAAATTTTTTTAATTACCTCCCCTGCAATAGAAAATATATATGGAGACTCGCATTCTATGGAATATATAAATCTCAATATATCTTTCTCCGAAATTTTTTTCTGGTAAAAATCATCTTAAATTTAGCTGTATATTCGTATGTAATTAATTAAACAAGAGTTATAAAAAGGCATTGCAAAAAATATCGCGTTTTACTTGAATAAGTTACCTCCCTTAAGCCTATCGGAATATCAAAAATACGTATATAAACAAAACGCGTTCCTTGCATAAGTGATAATAAAGCGCGTGCCCGTGCCACTCGTCCTCCAAATACTTACTAATATAGTACAAACGTATCTACAATCATTGCGACTAACTCATACCTCAGTAAATAAGTAACCAGGATAAATATACGTTTAGGTAATTAAGATATAAAACATACATATAAAAATTTACATGTTCCCTGTCTGCCGAACCCGATCCATGGACTATAGCCACAAGAGGTTTCTATGTACCTATTAGCCGGATTGCGCCCTCAGAGCGCCCAACACCGACACAGATCACGCTACTCTCCGGTCAAACACAATACTGCATAGGACTACTGCCTTTGTCACCATATTATCAGAATCATTAAAGTGCAAAATGGAAACTTTCAACTGTCCTTTCACTTCATAAGCCATTGGCGATCTTCAATGATCGCTTATTTCCGAGAGATGCATTTTATTTTTTTCAAACTTCGAATTTGATATATGTTTAACTATTCATTAGATTACATTATTTTCACTATAAATATTGACTTTGATCCAATTATCATCTGAAAAATACGATTTCGCGATTTCTTCAAAGATCGAGCGAGCCTTTTTACCTGTTTACTTATATATATCTAATTTAAGGTTACACAGATGTAAAGTTGTCGTGGCCGAGTGGGTAAGGCGATAAAATTGAAATCTTTTGGGATTTTCCCGCGCAGGTTCGATTCCTGCCGACATCGCATACTTTTTGCGACGCGTTTTATTTCTTTTCTAACGTAATTTGATTTAATATAGCACATAAGCTATGTTTATTGTTAAATATGTTGAAAATTGTATGCACATCCTTCAATTTTAAAATTAAAACAACGTTATGGCTAAATTGATTAATTTACTGCTGAAAATACGAATGATGCATGTTGCATTTTTATTTTTATTTCAAAAAGTAAACGGTAAATCTGTCTATTTTTTGGTATTTTTGCTGTATATAGTGTTTCTATAAAAACTTAATTTAAAATATAACTTAAATGATACTATTTTGAATTTTATGACACTTTGTTTTTAACCGACCCAATTTTTACTTGGCTGAAATCACTTACATTTCATGGCGCTATTCCATAGATTAAAATTTGTAAAAAATAAATGTCTGTAAAAGAATACTTATTTCATCTTGTTTAAACTTTAAACACCTTTACTGCATCTGTACACACCAACTGCATGCCCACATTTGGAAATTTGAATGAATTATGGAACTTTTATATACCCCAGGGGTGAAAATAAACTGGACAAAAGCCGAGCGTGAGGGTGGTTTTGAAAAAATCGGTTTATTTTTTTAAGCATGGAAAGCTACCTACAAATTTGCATGTAGTTTAGTGAAATGATGCTGATTAGGAAAATAATTAATTAAATTATATTGGATATGTGCCCATTAGAGGTGCGCAAGCTTAAAAAGGTAGAGAATTACCGAATTCCCGTTCTTACACGTTGTAGCATGGATCGGGTATTGAACACGATACACGTGTGTATTAGCACCCTACTGTAGTCCCGGCGGGGTTATCAACTGCACCAATACACCGGTAAGCAACCAGGGGAATATCATATGAAAAAAGAACTATCATGCATGTTTGTTTTGTTAAAGTGTGTCACAAAATTTCCCTAACTGCCGATGTCGGCTATAATCTCGGTATAAACATGCAAAGAAATTAACATTATATATGTTAATGCCGATATGTTTTTTTATTTTTTTCAAGAAATGAAAGATGCAAATGTGTCTTATTTTAATTTTATCCATGTCTTAAATGTGGCTTATTTATATAAGATAAAATGATATACTGCCAGTGTCATGCAAAAAAGGATCTAATTTCTTAATATCCACATTCACGCTTTGTTCTTTATTAGCACCGTCTTTAATTAGGCTATCTATTTAAAGTACAGATTACTGTGAACTTAATAATTGTGCAACGGTGATGTTGATCCATTATCGTTGTTAATTTAAAATGTAGACAACAAGTTAGCAATTAATGAAATCAGTTATTTTGGAAGTAAATCTAATTGTTTCTGTACAGTAGCCAGGTGGATGTGTATTGAGCGGATAAGATAGGGATCACCACAACAAGTTTCTAATACACAGTATAGACTTCCCCTATTATTATTAATTACCTGATTGGAATAAAAAAGTGTTAAAGATCATTTCATGTGAAAAGCAGGATTTCTGACATAATTTCAATCGTTTTGCTTTTATACACATTTCATGGAACAATGAATATATTGGCGCGATGGAACACAATTTATAAATCAAGCTGACAGTATAGTATCATTTTTTAATTATGTGTAATTTAATTCGCATCTCTCCTTAACTCGTTCAATGACACGTGAACTTATATCAATTATAAAACATCACGTGCATCATTAAATATTTTTTTTTTAATTATGAAAACATATATGTTCTACATGGTTTTGTTTAGTTTTTTTTCTCAACCAGAGAGACATTATAAAACATTGTTATATATAAAGCGCTTTACTTTTCTACATTACATAAAGATATATCGATTTTTTTGTTAAGTGTACGTGCTTGACATATTTATAAAAAGGCAGTGTTATTTTTGTAATAAAATCGAAAATTGACATTTAATTTGATGCAATCCACATTGTTTAGCGGCCAAGCGCAGTATTCCGCTCTCGGCGGCCGATGGTGTATTGCAATATATACAATGAAAAGCTGGGTTTCTGACATAATTTCAATCGTTTTGTTGACGCGGAAGTGCTTTTTGGTGGCCAAAAATACTATTGTTCCCTTTATTTAAACCTAAATCAGTATTTTTTTACACTTGAAGGTTTGTACAGCGGGGATTTCGGTACCGGCGCGGGTTTATGTGCTTGTTAAGAATTACCGAAATCCCCGCTAAGAGGCAACATATTATCCTGATTTATGCTTTGATTAAACATTGATAACTAAATTGCAAAAGTGTATAGCATATTGTAAATAAGGTAGTACGATATCATTTGTTTCATCAGATTTGTTTGGAAAATACTTTCTGAAGACTTATTATTACTATGTCATGTTATATTTACATATACTTTTGTGTAACCAATGTTTTAAATGTACATTTTACCTTTTTTACATTCGTTTACACATTTTTCACATTAATAAACTATTTAATAATGGAAAAAATATTCTGATAAGAGTGTTTTAAATGATTAACACTAATATGATTGTGTACAAATCAACATTAATGCAAAGCCAAAACCCAAACATAATGACATATAGACCCTTTAAGGCGTAATATGGGGGATTGGCGTAAACATGGGTGATTTCTGCTCTGGGCGTACGAATGTAGCAGTACCGAAATCCCCGCTAATTATTTTCCAAAAAGTAACCGAATGGGAGATAATACATGTCACTGGTTGCTAATGAAAAAAAAAACACTATAATAATTTTGTTGACACTTGAAGGTTTGTACAGCAGGATTTCGGTACCGGCGCGCGTTTAAGTTCTAGTGTAGAATTACCGAAATCCCCACTGAAAGGCAACTTAATGCTGTCAAGAGTGCTTAATAATTAAAATTAATATCAAATTTGTTGCACCTTAACATTCATGTGAAGTCAAAAACCATTCATACCGATGACCTATTGACCCTTTAAGGCGTAAATATGGGGATTTCGGTACTAGGCGGGCGAATGTAGAATTACCGAAATCCCCTTTTCATCGTCGCACATTAGTGTAACATAAATTTTAACACAATATATGTAGGGAAACTCATATGAATCGCGTAATGTGAAAATGATTATTATGCTATAATTCGACCACGAAACTTGACGTGACTTAATACCGGACATTATGGAATGGAGCTACGCTTGCCGTATTTGACATAAGACCCATTTTCGCAAATTATCTTATCAATGCTTATATGAATTTGATTGCTATAATCTTATGCGTATTCGACACGGAATTATTGTCAAGGTTTTTCATTTTGTCAATATTTATCATAGCAGGGGACATTGCTGACATCAATATGGATACTGTTTTCATTTTCTGTCGAGAAATGATATGACTTATTATCAAGATTATTTTATAGTACGGTAGCGTTCTCTTCACAATTGAGATTTATTTGTACAGGTAAATTGCTCTTATACTCACCATTCGGACTCGACGATCGGCTCGAATAAAAATGTTAGTCGCTTAAAAGTACAAATTCATCATATTGAGCACGATTATTATTATTATTATTATTATTATTATTATATTATTATTATTATTATTATTATTATTATAATTATTATTATTATATAGCTTTTAGAAACTTATACCTTAAAAAAAATCCCATTGGAAAAAAAATCCCATGGGAAAAAAAATCCCATGGGACAAAAAAATCCCATGGGAAAAAAATCCCATGGGATTTTTTTATTATTTTAAAACACGATATAACGCGTTGAAATCGCGAGAAATGCTCATCATTTGTTAAAAGGTAGTGTTTCTGAAGGTTACATGAATAAATCTCTAAAAATCAGAAAAAAAATCCCATGGGATTTTTTTTTCCCATAAAAAAATGGGATTTTTTTTCTATCAAAGTAAATTGAACGAAAATAAGCACAAATGCTTTAACAATGCTTAAAATCGATAACTAAGCACAAACGAACGTGTTTTATGTTTTTGAAAATCCCATGGGATTTTTTCTCCCATAAAAAAAGCTGGAGAAAAATCCCATGGGAGAAACCAAATTCCCATGGGATAATGAAAAATCCCATGGGAAATTACAAAAATCCCATGGGAACCCCAACTTTGCAAATAAAGTTCATAGTGAAGAAAACGCATTTAACAAGCAAAAATAACCAATTATTAATCACAAGTTAGACTTTTATCTTATACTTTATCACAAATAAGCAAACCTTCAAGAAAAAGGGTACTTAAGTTTGCGAAATTTCGGTTTCGCAAAGTTTTTCCGGTGGCCGTTCAGTTGTAACGTGCTGTGATTGATAGTCTTTAAATAAATAAAAACGTTTTGTGGTGTACAATATCTTTGTTACAGTTCCTGATGCCATGAACAACAAAATACCAAATAATAACAAGACATCATTATAAAATTGTATTTCTTCAATCCCGCTAGAATGAGCATAAAATTATAGTTTTAAAAAAACAAATCACGCATTTTTTAAAAGGGGAAATAACTAACAAAATATTAACATATGAAAATCTCTAACAAGTTGAATTATCCCCCTTCTAATAACAATACAACAATGCAAAGTTTACTGTCAATAAGTTTGTTTCAACGTTTTAAGAGTATGTTTCTGCTCAAAATATTTTACCAAAATATTTTTTTTGGACCGTGCTCTGTGAAAAGAGGGTTAAATGCATGTGCATAAAGTGTCGTCCTGATTAGCCTGTGCAGTCCGCACAGGCAAATCGGGAAAAACTTTCTGCTTTTATTTATTCTTAGCAAAAATCCAGTTTAGGAAGAGTGTTTCGTCCTGCCAACTGCACAGGCTTATCTGAGACGACACTTTACGCACACGCATTACCCCTTTTAACAGAGACAGCCCATTTAATATAATACGAATGTTTACCCACACTAACCTTAAATATAAAAACATTTTGTGTGTATGTCATGCTATTAATAAAAAAAAATTCAGCAAGATCATGTCTTATAGAAATTGTTTTATTTCATTGCTAAAAAATAAGACAATATTAAAGCAAGTAAGGTGCAACAATGAAACAATTATAAATGATTATTGAAAAATTATGCTTGAGGTTGCCCGCTGCTTTTGTTTTTTTCAAATCTCTTGAATCAGGAAATTGAATACAGAACTTTGGGGCAAAAAAGATTTTAGGTCTGATAGACTAAAAAGCCACTGCCCCGTTTGTATTCTGGCAAAATAGCTCTTTTTATAATTTTTAACCAGAAAAAATGTATACAGATTCTAGACAAAACAAAAAGAAGAAAACACACATGTTGTAAGTTCACCACTGGAAGATTCCGCCATGAAACTGTTATTAGTGTACCTTTTCATGTAACATACTGACAGTTCCAGGTAAGCCTACATTCATGAGTTAATTTAAGAACATGATTACATATAAATACGTGAAGAACAGTAGCATTTCAGAATAAAAAATAAAATCACAAAGTATTGCGTAATAGGGTTTATAGTGGTATTGCCTACTGTTGTTCACAATCTTGTCACACAAGAAATTAGCAGGACAAATATATGTAATCATATATGAATTAACTAAAATTACAAATATATCTTGATTTCATAAATACTTTAAAGAATATAGAATAAAATGCTACTCTTTGAGGAAAAAACCTTAGATGAAAATGACCAACACAATCTTGATGCAATATATACTTAATTGATTTCAGATAAAGATTGCTTGGTATTGTATATTTTTCAATTTCTTGATTCAGTTTAATTACAAAATGCAGAATGATTATATAGTGTTTTTTTGTTAATTTGCTGAATGCAATATACAGGTAAATGTATTCAATATAGAACAAATTCTAAATGTTATAAAAATTAAAACAATTCACATTTTAACCTCTTAAACAATGAGAACGAGCCGTAAACGTACTCTTATTGTTAGCACAGGCTACTTAACTTACTATATTTGCTTTGTATGAAAAAACAAAACAAGTATACAATTAATTTACAGTAAAATTATTTACTATTTAAATAATAGATTCCATCCATGCTGTAACTTATCACATAGTTTTATGATCAAACATTTAAGTCAGAAAGAAATTGAAATCCAGATAGAAAAACTTCACAATTAATTAGAAATCATATGTGATGATTATAAAAGGAAGCATTAGATATAACTAAATAACTGACGAATTAAATTTTTCTTATGAAAATTAATTGGCTTTATAAGAATTCAAATAAAAACATAGCATTATCATTGTACATTCAGCACCAAAAAACAAACTTTGTTGTTCTGGTGCTTTGCTGTTGAACCAGAAGGGTGACACATCAGAACCCCAAATCATTATTTATGTTTTATTACAATAATTACTTATAAATACTTGTTCTCAAAGGTAACACTGCTTCCTGTTTAATTACGGTAATTACCAATAAAGAACATTTTTAACAATATTTGTAAGGCAAACTTTGGATTCGCCATTTATGTTGATACTTCATTAAGGAAGAAGAATAAGAAGCTTACAGAAGATTGTGGAAAACATAGTAATAAAAAACATGATGGATGAGAGGAAATAACTGCACCTTATGCGTAAAAAAATGCAAACATCACAGAGAGCAGTATTAAAAGGGACATTTCTACAGTTTGGGCGGGGGGAAATTTGCTTGATAGGTTAAATGTTAACATCTTGTAGTTTTCTAAAGATGCATTATGTGATGACCTGGAGTTAGTTCCAGCACTTCTACCCCAATTAACTTATTAGAATTCCGAAAGATGAGACAAATTCTTACATTATATATACATGCGCTTTCCAGCTATTTACTTACTTGTGTTTTTGCTGAATGATATTCAAGTTTGTAGTGGGCTTTCTTTGAATTCAAGAGAAACTTGAGGACCCACAGAAGAAACAGCCTGATTGCTATGGTGATTTCTTACCAAGCCTTCATGCGCCAGAAGTGGGGATTAAACCTGGTCGCAGATATGTGAGAAGCCCATGTACCAAACACTGGGAAACCCGGGGGCCAATAATTTAAGTTATATTCCTGCTGTCTATTAACATATTCACACTATTCATGGGATAGTTTACCTCAATTTAATAAGATTTAGACGACGAATGCCAAAAAGTTATTTAATTATCACGCCCCCACAAAAGGCATGGGACCGGGCTAGGATTGAGACAAACGTTCCAAATTGACAGTCCAACGCTCTACGAACAGAGATAGGCAGTACCAACTTTGGATTTTACCTTCGCAATTCTTTTATTTCAATACATGACTGTTCAAAGTTGAATGTTTGAAAATAAGTATATAGCAAGTGAAGTTATTTTGTTGAAAAACAAATTATTTTATTTTCATTAACAACAGTTCGGTACCTAATATATACCGGACACATGTGTTTGTAAAAAACGGAAAATCAAAAAACAGCCCAACATTCAAATTTTAGATATATTCTATAACTTGTTAGGTGAATGATCCATTTGTCCAACCCTAAACTGTGAAACAGTCACTTTACACAAACAATTAAACTGGGGATTATATACAAACAATTTCCAGTTTTTAACAGTAAATAACAATTACAGGAAAAACAAACTTATTGCAAAATGTTTTACACACTGTTCAACTACAAGTGAGTCTATAGGAAGCAATATGATCCGCATCATGCGAAAATAAAGTTGACCTTACATCATATGCGGCCAGGGTGGCTTCTGATCGGCCGGCGCATAAGCACAGTCTGTTCAGTAGCTTCCCTTTCCACTATTGGATTATTTAAGGTTTCATGGTAGAGTTAGCAGAACAGGGAAGCTAGTGATCATAATTTGGGAATGCGAAGGCTGGTCTGAAGCTATCTGGCCACAAGGGGCATAAGACCTATTTTCGCATGACGCATCCCATGATACTAATGAATTGCATCTATCAACTATAATCATCAACCAATAACATGAGAACCCAAACTTCTAGTCTACAAGTGAAAACAATACTGGAACAATATTTTTGCATTATTTTTAATAAGCATCAACTGGTACGATACACAGTAGCAAACATACGAAATCTCAAGATTACATAATTCTTGGTTTTTTGACAAATGCAACAAACACTAATTTAGTTCAAACATTGAGAATAGTTTTAAACATTGATAACAAGTAAGCAATAGTAAAACTGAGGTTACTTTTTAGAAAGTTAAGATTAGTATTTAAAACATGGAATTTAAATAACTTCATTGTATAT
>NC_068357.1:143143105-143375605 GCF_020536995.1 Dreissena polymorpha
TTATATCAACAACATTTCGAGAAAGTTTGGTTAAGATCAAATGAATAGTGTCGGAGTTATAAAGCAGAAAAAGCTAATTTCACAGTTTTAAATAAATAAAGGGCATTACTCTAAATTAGTCTTAAATGCCTGATGCCTATCAACTGAATGACTTAGAGAGTGGAAAGCGGCCTGCCCATCTGTCCCCTGAGGGTGTTCCTATAAAAGTCTTGTCAAGAGATGACCGCATAAAATTGACATAAATTGTGCCGACGTTTGAACTTGATAATTTCAAACCTTAAATTATGCCACAAGTCAACAGTTTATGATTGATTTACCTGTATATATAGTGATTCCACCTGTCTAGAAGAGCAAGAATATTTACTTATAGCATTCAATTAATATGTTAGGACTCTGGTAGAGTTTCAATATGGGTCTGGCTTTTAAAAACGGCCAAATCAGTACTTTAAAAACTTTTTGCTTTAGTTTGTGTAGCTAGGGCCATCTGGTAAGCACAGTGTGTGGCACACGCACTTCTCATCATGACGTGGTTGGTGTTTACCATACCAGAAAGGTAATGACACTCCATTTACCCCAACAGCACATGACCACACTGAACTTAAATACATTTTGGTAAAAACTAAATAGCTGTTAATTGCAGCTCTATATCAAAATTTATCCTAACTTTCATGAGTCTAATAAGTTAATAAGACAGGAGTGCTGGGCCACTCAGCACCGCACATTATCCAGTCTCTAGACAGGAGTGCTGAGCCACTCAGTACCACACATTATCCAGTCTCTAGACAGGAGTGCTGAGCCACTCAGTACCACACATTATCCAGTCTCTAGACAGGAGTGCTGGGCCACTCAGTACCACACATTATCCAGTCTCTAGACAGGAGTGCTGGGCCACTCAGTACCACACATTATCCAGTCTCTAGACAGGAGTGCTGGACACACTCAGTACCACACATTATCCAGTCTCTAGACAGGAGTGCTGGGCCACTCAGTACCACACATTATCCAGTCTCTAGACAGGAGTGCTGGGACACACTCAGTACCCAAGCAATTATATCCAGTCTCTAGACAGGAGTGCTGAGCCACTCAGTACCACACATTATCCAGTCTCTTGACAGGAGTGCTGAGCCACTCAGTACCACACATTATCCAGTCTCTAGACAGGAGTGCTGAGTAACTCAGTACCACACATTATCCAGTCTCTAGACAGGAGTGCTGAGCCACTCAGTACCACACATTATCCAGTCTCTAGACAGGAGTGCTGGGGCACACTCAGTACCACACATTATCCAGTCTCTAGACAGGAGTGCTGGGCCACTCAGTACCACACATTATCCAGTCTCTAGACAGGAGTGCTGGGCCACTCAGTACCACACATTATCCAGTCTCTAGACAGGAGTGCTGGGCCACTCAGTACCACACATTATCCAGTCTCTAGACAGGATGCTGGGACACACTCAGTACCACACATTATCCAGTCTCTAGACAGGAGTGCTGGGACACACTCAGTACCAAACATTATCCAGTCTCTAGACAGGAGAGCTGGGCCACTCAGTACCACACATTATCCAGTCTCTAGACAGGAGTGCTGGGACACACTCAGTACCACACATTATCCAGTCTCTAGACAGGAGTGCTGGGCCACTCAGTACCGCACATTATCCAGTCTCTAGACAGGAGTGCTGGGACACACTCAGTACCACACATTATCCAGTCTCTAGACAGGAGTGCTAGGACACACTCAGTACCGCACATTATCCAGTCTCTAGACAGGAGTGCTGGGCCACTCAGTACCACACATTATCCAGTCTCTAGACAGAAGTGTTGGGCCACTCAGTACCACACATTATCCAGTCTTTAGACAGGAGTGCTGGGCCACTCAGTACCACACATTATCCAGTCTCTAGACAGGAGTGCTGGGACACACTCAGTACCACACATTATCCAGTCTCTAGACAGGAGTGCTGGGCCACTCAATACCACACATTATCCAGTCTCTAGACAGGAGTGCTGGGACACACTCAGTACCACACATTATCCAGTTCTAGACAGGAGTGCTGGGACACACTCAGTACCGCACATTATCCAGTCTCTAGACAGGAGTGCTGGGACACACTCAGTACCACACATTATCCAGTCTCTAGACAGGAGTGCTGGGCCACTCAGTACCACACATTATCCAGTCTCTAGACAGGAGTTCTGGGACCACTCAGTACCACACATTATCCAGTCTCTAGACAGGAGTGCTGGGCCACTCAGTACCGCCGCACATTATCCAGTCTCTAGACAGGAGTGCTGGGACACACTCAGTACCACACATTATCCAGTCTCTAGACAGGAGAGTGCTAGGACACACTCAGTACCGCACATTATCCCGTCTCTAGACAGGAGTGCTGGGGCACTCAGTACCACACATTATCCAGTCTCTAGACAGGAGTGCTGGGCCACTCAGTACCACACATTATCACAGTCTCTAAACAGGAGTGCTGGGACACACTCAGTACCACAACATTATCCAGTCTCTAGACAGGAAGTGCTGGGGCCAACTCAGTACAGCCCATTATCCAGTCTCTAGACAAGAGTGCTGAGCCACTCAGTACCACACATTATCCAGTCTCTAGACAGGAGTGCTGAGCCACTCAGTACCACACATTATCCAGTCTCTGACATGAGTGCTTAGCCACTCAGTACCACACATTATCCAGTCTCTAGACAGGAGTGCTGAGCCACTCAGTCACCACACATTATCCAGTCTCTAGACAGGAGTGCTTGGGCCACTCAGTACCACACATTATCAAGGTCTCTAGACAGGAGTGCTGGGCCACTCAGTACCACACATTATCCAGTCTCTAGACAGGAGTGCTGGGACACACTCAGTACCACACATTATCCAGTCTCTAGACAGGAGTGCTGGGCCACTCAGTACCGAACATTATCCAGTCTCTAGACAGGAGTGCTGGGACAACACTCAGTACCGCACATTATCCAGTCTCTAGACAGGAGTGCTGGGACACACTCAGTAACACACAATATCCAGTCTCTAGACAGGAGTGCTGGGCCACTCAGTACCACACATTATCCAGTCTCTAGACAGGAGTACTGGGACACACTCAGTACCACACATTATCCAGTCTCTAGACAGGAGTGCTGGGCCACTTAGTAACCACACATTATCCAGTCTCTAGACAGGAGTGCTGGGCCACTCAGTACCGCACATTATCCAGTTTTCTAGACAGGAGTGCTGGGCCACTCAGTAACACACATTATCCAGTCTCTAGACAGGAGTGCTATGCCACTCAGTACCACACAATATCCAGTCTCTAGACAGGAGTGCTGGGCCACTCAGTACCGCACATTATCCAGTCTCTTGACAGGAGGGTTGGGCCAACTCAGTACCACACATTATCCAGTCTCTAGACAGGAGTGCTGGGCCACTCAGTACCACACATTATCCAGTCCTCTAGACAGGAGTGCTGGGACACACTCAGTACCACACATTATCCAGTCTCTAGACAGGAGTGCTGGGCCCACTCAGTACCAAACATTATCCAGTCTCTAGACAGGAGTGCTGGGCCAACTCAGTACCGCACATTATCCAGTCTCTAGACAGGAGTGCTGGGCCAATTCAGTACCGCCACATTATCCAGTCTCTAGACAGGAGTGCTGGGCCACTCAGTACCACAACATTATCCAGTCTCTAGACAGGAGTGCTGGGCCACTTCAGTACCGCACATTATCCAGTCTCTAGACAGGAGTGCTGGGCCACTCAGTTACCGCAATTATCCAGTCTCTAGACAGGAGTGCTGGGCCACTCAGTACCACACATTATCCAGTCTCTAGACAGGGAATGCTGAGCCACTCAGTACCACACATTATCCAGTCTCTAGACAGGAGTGCTGAGCCACTCAGTACCACACATTATCCAGTCTCTAGACAGGAGTGCTGAGCCACTCAGTACCGCACATTATCCAGTCTCTAGACAGGAGTGCTGAGCCACTCAGTACCACACATTATCCAGTCTCTAGACAGGAGTGCTGAGCCACTCAGTACCGCACATTATCCAGTCTCTAGACAGGAGTGCTGAGCCACTCAGTACCACACATTATCCAGTCTCTAGACATGAGTGCTAGCCACTCAGTACCACATATTATCCAGTCTCTAGACAAGAGTGCTGAGCCACTCAGTACCACACATTATCCAGTCCCTAGACAGGAGTGCTGGGCCACTCAGTACCACACATTATCCAGTCTCTAGACAGGAGTGCTGGGACACACTAGTACCGCACATTATCCAGTCTCTAGACAGGAGTGCTCGGCCACTCAGTACCGCACATTATCCAGTCTCTAGACAGGAGTGCTGGGCCACTCAGTACCGCACATTATCCAGTCTCTAGACATGAGTGCTGGGCCACTCAGTACCACACATTATCCAGTCTCTAGACAGGAGTGCTGGGACACACTAGTACCGCACATTATCCAGTCTCTAGACAGGAGTGCTCGGCCACTCAGTACCGCACATTATCCAGTCTCTAGACAGGAGTGCTGGGCCACTCAGTACCACACATTATCCAGTCTCTAGACATGAGTGCTGGGCCACTCAGTACCACACATTATCCAGTCTCTAGACAGGAGTGCTGGGCCACTCAGTACCGCACATTATCCAGTCACTAGACAAGAGTGCTGGGCCACTCAGTACCGCACATTATCCAGTCTCTAGACAGGAGTTCTGGGCCACTCAGTACCGCACATTATCCAGTCTCTAGACATGAGTGCTGGGCCACTCAGTACCACACATTATCCAGTCTCTAGACAGGAGTGCTAGGCCACTCAGTACCGCACATTATCCAGTCTCTAGACATGATGCTGGGCCACTCAGTACCACACATTATCCAGTCTCTAGACAGGAGTGCTGGGCCACTCAGTACCACACATTATCCAGTCTCTAGACAGAAGTGCTGGGCCACTCAGTACCGCACATTATCCAGTCTCTAGACAGGAGTGCTGGGCCACTCAGTACCGCACATTATCCAGTCTCTAGACATGAGTGCTGGGCCACTCAGTACCACACATTATCCAGTCTCTAGACAGGAGTGCTGGGCCACTCAGTACTGCACATTATCCAGTCTCTAGACAGGAGTGCTGGGCCACTCAGTACCGCACATTATCCAGTCTCTAACAGGAGTGCTGGGCCACTCAGTACCACACATTATCCAGTCTCTAGGCAGAAGTGCTGGGCCACTCAGTACCACACATTATCCAGTCTCTAGACAGGAGTGCTGAGCCACTTAGTACCGCACATTATCCAGTCTCTAGACAGGAGTGCTGGGCCACTCAGTACCACACATTATCCAGTCTCTAGACATGAGTGCTGGGCCACTCAGTACCACACATTATCCAGTCTCTAGACAGGAGTGCTGAGCCACTCAGTACCACACATTATCCAGTCTCTAGACAGGAGTGCTGGGCCACTCAGTACCGCACATTATCCAGTCTCTAGACAGGAGTGCTGAGCCACTCAGTACCGCACATTATGCAGTCTCTAGACAGGAGTGCTGAGTCACTCAGTACCACACATTATCCAGTCTCTAGACAGGAGTGCTGGGCCACTCAGTACCACACATTATCCAGTCTCTAGACAGGAGTGCTGAGCCACTCAGTACCGCACATTATCCAGTCTCTAGACAGGAGTGCTGAGCCACTCAGTACCACACATTATCCAGTCTCTAGACAGGAGTGCTGGGCCACTCAGTACCACACATTATCCAGTCTCTAGACATGAGTGCTGGGCCACTTAGTACCACACATTATCCAGTCTCTAGACAGGAGTGCTGGGCCACTCAGTACCACACATTATCCAGTCTCTAGACAGGAGTGCTGGGCCACTTAGTACCACACATTATCCAGTCTCTAGACAGGAGTGCTGGGCCACTTAGTACCACACATTATCCAGTTTTTAGACAGGAGTGCTGGGCCACTCAGTACCACACATTATCCAGTCTCTAGACAGGAGTGCTGTGCCACTCAGTACCACACATTATCCAGTCTCTAGACAGGAGTGCTGAGCCACTCAGTACCACACATTATCCAGTCTCTAGACAGGAGTGCTGAGCCACTCAGTACCACACATTATCCAGTCTCTAGACAGGAGTGCTGATCCACTCAGTACCACACATTATCCAGTCTCTAGACAGGAGTGCTGAGCCACTCAGTACCACACATTATCCAGTCTCTAGACAGGAGTGCTGGGACACACGCAGTACCGTACATTATCCAGTCTCTAGTGCGGAAAGACATCAACAACTTTGAAATATACACACTTCTTCAGCTAGGTACAAAACAAGCCTTCAAGAACTCACCTCATCTGCAATAAGGCACCTGAAACAAAAGAACAAAGCTGTTCATTGATGTATCATGTATTATTTGATACACAATGTAATGTATTGGCAAGAAGCAGCCATCTTGTTCGCTCAGATGGTAGAGTATGGAGATAATAATAAGTCTGATGTCAGTGAGTTAAGGCCTACAAGGGTAACATCCTCAGCTTTTCTTGATCAAAGTTAGAAAAACATTGCAGAAGTGGGCCTTACAATGTCAAAGGGAGTACAATAAAATATTTTTAATTATTATTATTTTAATATTTCAATAAGTTTTACTCTTGAATGTCTTTTATTGACAACTAAAATAAGAAATATAATGACAAATTAAATCTAGAAATTCATTCAAATCAGTATATCTGTAAATTACAGTGAATTGTATGAATTATTTACTAAAATGTATCATTATGTGTTAAATCAACTGTCTATAAAAGGAATATTATTTTGACAATAAAATTTAATAAAATATACAAACAGTTATCAAGTCTATATCATTAAATTGTTTAATTTCTGGAAGGCATCAAAATAGTTATCCACACGCTTTTTGAAAAGCATGGGGATATTGAGGTTATCTCCACCGTCCTTCTGTTTGTCTGTCTGTCTGTCTGTCTGTCCTGGCCAATATCTCCTCCTACACTATAAGCACTAGAACCTTGAAAATTACACACATGGTAGCTATGAGCATATGTGCGACCCTGCACTATTTGGAATGTTGATCTGACCCCTGGGTCAAAAGTTATGGGGGATTGGGATGGGGCCGTGTCAGAGATTTTCACTCATTTTTATGCCCCCAGTAATGTGCATTGGCCATAACTTTTGCAATATTGAAGATAGCAACTTGATATTTGGCATGCATGTGTATCTCATGGAGCTGCACATTTTTAGTGATGAAAGGTCAATGTCAAGGTCATCCTTCAAGTTCAAAGGGAAGTAACAAGCTTTAAATGGAGGTAAGTAATGAACCTGCCAAATGATATAAACAATTTAAATAAATCAAAGTGGCGCAGGAAGGGCATTGTGTTTCTGAAAAACACAAAGGCCCCATTCCCCTAAAAAAAGTATATATTTTTTCCCCATTTTGTAGAAAAAATCCCCTTTAGAAGTTAAAAAAAAAAATTATAGAAAGAACTTCTAATGATTAATATATCTCACATTTATTTCATAAACAACTAACAAAGTATATAACTATAAATAATACAAATTTGAATTATTATAAAATGATATATTAAATTTGTATTTCCCAAATCAGTGGACTTTTCACATGAATTGCATTTTTTTTCCCAAAATGGCCAGGAAAAGGCCTGATGTATCTATATTTTGTCAATATTTGTTGATAAAAACAAACATTCCAATTTGGTCCATTTTATTGATAAAAAATGCTCCAACTTGCCATTTTATAGATTTAAAAATCCCAATTAGACTCAATATGGCTAGGAAAACTGAGACTGTGCATGAAGGCTGAACTGTCTGAAACTAATGTTGAAAAAAGCATTGATATATATTTAAGAAAAAGGACAGAGGCATTCAGCTGTGAATATATTCATATCATAAATATCATTACATATAAAAGAGTGAATTTTTATTTTTCCCTTTTCCTTAAAAAACGACATGTTTTTCCCCTTTGGACAGGCCCCGCCACCATTCTCCTAAAGGTGAAAAAAAACCACACTGCATTAACTTCTTCATTTCTACACCGATTCACTTCCAATTGATACTGAACATCTCTTATGACAATACGGTCAATCTAAATTATGCATGGCCGCATTACCAACCCTGGGGTGCCCCCTGGGTCAAACATTCAGCGTGGGGATACGCGTCTGCCACGCCATTTCTAGTTCTTCTTGAATGCTTTGAGCTTTTATGAGTACATACGTACAGCCTGAAATTCTTCCTTATAAAACCCTTGAGCTTTTATGAGTACATACGTACAGCTGGAAACTCTTCCTTATAAAACCAAAGTCCATGTACAAAAATTAAGCCGAAAGTTTGCCTATAAAATCAAATTCAATCAACCTAAGACATCGTAACTAACACAATAAACCCTATTTACGCCTCGGTATTGATTATCTCATGGCTGATAATAGATTGATTTACACAGTCTGTGCTAAGACAAAAAATGGCGATGGCAAAGCAAGGATTAAGTGGTGTTGGTGTGACCAGAAATCTTCAACCAGTTCCAAATATTTATATGGGAGAAGTGCAGGAAATTATTAACATAAACTCAAAGGTTCCCAGCAAGCATCTAGATAGAGGATACAGGCATTTTTTTTCGAACACCATGTGCACAACATCGAAGGTAAACACACATCATGGACATCAATGTGCATGTTTACTGTGAATTGCGCAAATTAAACTGAAAGCCAAAGTTTTGAATTGACAATTGAATATATCTAACCGAGGTTTCTGAGAGTTTCAATGTAGCACAATTGGTTGTTTACACACGAGATCTATCTTGCCGAGGAAAGACGATGTATAAATTAGGTTATTCTCACATTCTGAATACTCTGTGTTTTCCATTGCAAAAATTCACACATTTTTTGTGAAGCTTTGATTTGTTTGAAACTTGGAAAAATACCATTATTCTGCGTGCACACCATATGTTAGTTGTTTTAATTGCCGCATTAGGGATATATGTGTCTTGTTCTGAGAAAACTGGGCTTAATGCTTGTGAGTAAAGTGCCGTCCCAGATTAGCCTGTGCATCCGCACAGGCTAATAAGGGACAACACTTTCTGCTTTTATGGTATTTTTAGTTTGAAGGAAGTCCCTTCTTACCGAATATCAAGTTTAAGCGGAAAGTGTTGTCCCTGATTAGCCTGTCCGGACTGCACAGGCTAATCTGGGACGGCATTTTACCCACATGCATTATGCCCAGTTTTGTCAGAACAAGACACATATTTACGATCTGTTTGTGGTTATTTATGCCAGAAAATAGTTTATGTTGCTCATTCAACTTATTAAAATGACGCTTGGATTCAAGGCGTCAGAGTTAACATAAAACATACCATTACCAGTTGAAACTCCGAGCGCCCCGGATAATAGCTGGAAGTTGGATAATTGCCACTTGGTAACATAGTATCGAGTGTGACAGTACCAGTGGATTTTTTTATCGCGAAATTACATTAAAAAAATAAGTGATTATGATTAGAAGTAGAAATAACTAAATTGTATCTACCTGCCATTTTTCTTGACGGCAAATTGAACACCCTGCTTCTGAAACGGCATTAACTGTTTCACTAAACTTTGTGGAAGTTTTGACAAAATTTTATCTTCGGTATCTCCCGCCATTGGCGAATCTTTTTCAAAGGGGAGTAACTGTGGGAATGTCCGTTGAGACAGAACATCCTTAATTGAATATACAAAATATATGGCGAAAAAATCCAAATAAAACCTCAATTTTTTATATTTCATAGCTCTGATTTATTTTAACAAAGTATTATAAGTCATCCACGGACTAGAAGCAACCTACGTGGTTTTAATGCCCCGTGTACAGTTCGTTTTTACAAAGACCTATTTTCTTTTGCGAAATCCTAGTCCAGGAAACTTAGAGCTTTTACTAATTATGAAAAGAAAAAAACAAATGGGTATTACAAACAAAACTTAAAAACCTATAACTCATGAATAAGATCTAAATAAAAATAGAAATTAGAGATTTTTTTAATCTACATAATCAAAATTGAATTAGTCGGACTTAAACCGTTTTTGGATCGAACGATCAAAGCATTTATTATACTGTAATGTTGTTTTTATCAGAAACCTAGATCTACGTGTCCAAATATATCCGTTTTTAAATAATATTGTTTTATAAGGTTTTATATGTTAGAAATAAAAATGTATACAAGAATATTTTATCAGCAAAAGCCTTTCAAATTAACTATTCAACCGCATTCTCGCCGCGATTTGGAAATTCTTATAGCGCTATTTCTTTAACCATCGCGGCATTATAGATTCTTATTCAAGCTGAATAAAATCGAAATTTTATTAAAGCATGATTACTAATGTTTCTATGAAACTTAATTTTATAAAAATCGGATTATTTTTTACCAAGTTATAGCCATCTTTCTATAGCGCCGTAACATTTTTGCATAACTTTGCTCGATAATCGTACCCATTGCTACTGACGCGTCGCTATATCTTATCGGTTACTTGACCACGTGAACCCGCCGCGAGATAGAACGATAAAGCGCGAAGTTTTCAGTCTGTGTACATTATAGGTCTTTAGTTTTTAACATCACAATGATCATGATTTAAACGGCCGATTTATAATAACAAACGTCATGAATCTGAAAATACTTAAACACTTAAATAATGTTTTACTAAACGTACAATTTCACACAAAATGTTACAATCAACAGTTTCATGATTGCGCGGGGCCTCTTTTGCTGGGCGTTCCACAGAGGAGAGCCGATGACAAGGATCAAGCTGGTACCGTGTGGCTGAGCCACTTGTTTTCGTTTGGGGCCTTTTCACGTTTCGGTAAATTGACAAATTAAAAAAAAATGTTTCAAATTTTCGTTATAGTTATGATATTTGTGAGGACACAGTAATAGGCCTACTGAACATTTACAATGCTCTAAAATATCCATTATATAGATCGTTTGACGATTTAAAAATCTGAAATTTATCAACTCGAAACGATTAAATAATTTGGAGAATTCTGTTGTTGTCGTTATACGTACTTTGTGACACTATGAGAATTGCTTATTTTAAGTATAAAATACCCCACTTAATGTATAAGCACGGATGATCGGGTGGTCTAAGCGATAGACTTTTACTCCATGGGTCAGTGGTTCGAGCTCAGTTGAGGGTTAACTTTTGTTCTTATTTTATTTTTTCTTATTGTTTTATTACTGGAACTTTTGAGATCCAATGTTAACATTTATCAATATAAAGCATGTAATGACAAACTTCAATCACATTCCAAAATCTGTGAAAAGGTCCCTTCAACCACTACGTTGCCACATCGCCTACTGCACAATGGTGCTAGCTAGTAAATACCCGAGGTACTTTCGGGTAGTACCCGAATCGACAATGACCAATCGAGCGCTATTAATGTTTGTCTATGCGACAGTTCAGTTGAAGTTCCGAAAACGTTTAAGCTCATCAATCAAATGGTCGGCATACAAACTTAGTTAGCCATTACACAGGGCCGATGCCGTCTATCTTCCTGGTTTTGACTCTTCTGAAATACATGTAATTTTCTTCGTCTGTCTCTTCCACACGAGCTTTACGGGGAACAGAAGTGAATTCTAGGTTTATGATATGTTGTGTCGTGATCGATAAGTGACTCGATGTCAATATATACTTTCATCATCAACTCGATCCGGCGGATTTCCCAATTTTGACCTTTAACATTAAAATGTTGACCTTGACATTGGGCCTAGGGAACAGGTTGTTGAAGGCGATACTTGGTATGACTATGCTGCTCATTTTCGCCAAACTATAAATATATAAGTGAACGTAAAGAAACACCTATTTCCTTCTGGTGAATGAAAGCTTGTACTTTATTTCTTTTGGTTTTATATGTGACCAGAGCTGACCTTGTTCCCTTGTATTAATACCGTACGGTGCATCCTGTCAAGGTAGTCTTTATCAAGCTCGAGCGAAATACCCCGGGTAGTATGATATATGGAATACAAAGACATATTTAACATTATTTTTTATGAGAACGGGTTTTCAAGAACACTGGTGTACCGGTACCCATGATAACAATATGTTCAGCAAGATTTAATTGGTAACTTTAAGTAAAATGAATTACACATCTATAGTTAGTTATAATTCGTTACTTTGAATTGTCACAAGTCCAAAAAATATATCCAAATGCAACCAAACTCCCAAGTGTTGCTGTGATCGAGGTGTAATTTTAACAAAGGACAATAACTTCAATAATGATTTCAAGAGAATATTACCGGTAGTCATGGACATTCGACATAATTGGCACACAAATGAAGTAATTGCGACCAGAAGCTTTTTAACAATTCGATAATTCGAGGAAAACGCTTTTATATGTTACAGTATGCCATGTCAAACTAGCAAAAATTACATTACCTCTTGGCAGCCAGGTATTTAATCGGACAATTGTTCAACTCCTGCAAGCTTGTGTAAAACGTTATTATTTGCTGAGAAGTAATGTTTTTAACAAAGCATGATAAGTTAAAAACATTTATACATGTTTTATGTATTGAATAAGAACATGATTTTAAGGAAATACAACACAGATTTTTCATCTGTTTCAACCAGCTATGAAAATAAAATATTTATAAACTAGAACTTTGTCACGGACGTGACGTATACCCCTACATGCTGCATTGACACATACTATTTTGCATGATGTCTCCACAAAACAACAGAAGCTAATGTATGGCGAGTTTTAAGAATTATTATGCCTTTATCATGTACGGTCATTTTGACCTTTGAACTCAATTCTTTCGCATGGCACGCCGTCCAATTTTCGAACAAAATTAATGTACAGTCATTTTAAAATCTCACAATGAATTACATAGTTATGGCCGGGACAAGCTCATTTATGGGCATTTTGACTTTTGAACTCCAAGTGTGATCTTGACCTTAGATATATCGACGTAATTCTTTCGCATGACAAACCGTCCAATGATTGTGAACAAATGTACCGAGTAATTTTAAAATCTCACAATGAATGACATAGTTAGGGCCCGGACAAGATCATTTATCGCCATTTTTGACCTTTGAACTCAAAGTGTGACATTGACCTTGGAGATATCGGCTTAATTTTTTCGCATGACACACCGTCCAATGATAGTGAACAAATGTACCGAGTAATTTATTTTAAAATCTCACAATGAATGACATAGTTATGGCCCGGACAAGATCATTTATGGCCAATTTGACTTTTGAACTCAAAGTCTGACCTTGACATTGCAGATATCGACGTAATTCTTTCGCATGACACACCATCCAATGATGGCGAACAAATGTGCCATATGATCTTAAAATCTCACAATGAACGACAAAGTTATGGCCCGGACAAGCTCATTTATGGCAAAATTTTACCTTTGAACTAAAAATGTGACCTTGACCTTGAAGATATCGACGTAATTCTTTAGCATGACACACCGTCCAATGATTGTGAACAAATGTGCCAAATGATTTTAAAGTCTCAAAATAAATGACAAAGTTATGTCCCGGACAAGCTCATTTATGGGCATTTTGACATTAGAACTAATTTAGTAATTTTAAAATCCAACGATAAATGACATACCGGTAGTTATGGTCCGGACTAACTTTCGGTTTAAAACGCACTTAGTGACCCTATGACCTAGTTTTTGACCTGGCATGACCCATATTCAAAGACATCATCAAGATACAACTTCTGGTCAAGTTTGGTGAAGATTGGATTAAATTTTCGGGACCGACAGACCGACCGACAAAGTGTCTCCTATATAGCCCCATTACCAATGGTAATAGGGATATAATAAATGCCTAAAAGGTCTGAAGAAGGCTCGTCTGAGCTGTTCAAACTGTAAGCAACACAAAGAAACTTTTTCTAACTAAATTTAATCGCTTTGTTCTACTTTGCTAAATAGATGAACTTTATCTAAGTAAAATCAAAGAAACATTTTTACAAATTAGCATCCTCCACTTTTTTACACATAATCTGGAAATATTAATACACAGAATTTCATTTTCATGCTAAAAACAAGATATGTGTTTGTCAGAAACACTATGTCCCCATAATGCGCCGCTTTGATGCTATATATTTGACCTTTGACGTTGAAGGACGACCTTGACCTCGACCTTTCACCACTCAAAATGTGCAGCTCCATGCCAAATATGAAGTTGCTACCTTCAATATTGCAAAAGTTATGGAGAAATGTTAAAGTTGGAGCAAACAACCAACCAACAGACAGGGCAAAAACAATATGTCCCCCACTATAGTGGTGGGGACATAATAACCATGGATCATATTTTTTTTTCATTTTATTAATAACAATACATCTAAGTAAGTAATGCACGATATTTTTCTCTTTATTTCAAGAACTGTATATATACATTATGTAATTCTCATAAAAATAACAAAACGTAACTATAATTTAGTGTTTCATTTACATCTTTACAATAACCATGGAATGTAGCTTGGTTATGGTCATATTGGTCAGTGTTATTTTTCTTCTATGCTTCATTGAAGATCTCCTACATCTCTATCAAACATTTTCTGGTTATGCTCCTAAAATGTAAAAATCAAAATTAAAACAAAAATAATTATAACAAAATGGATGCCGCTTAATCCCACTGGACACAAAAATGACCATGGGTAGACATTCATTACATGAACTCATTAAAAAAGATGGGAAGCAAACGTTATGGGGTTCTGTAAGCTTTAACAAATCATTTTTGCTTTACTTCGGTGAAACACACATTCAGTAAGACATTAAATCCAATTAATGGCACTGAGCACTTCTGTTTAAAAAAACAACATTAGAGCGCCTAAATTAGTGTTGTTTACTTATATTTTTGGTCAAGAACCAATATTTAGGTACATGTCCAAGACTCACATATGCCTAATTTGTTTAAGAGCCCCACATAACTTATGGAACATAAGCTCAGATGCTGTTTGGAAGCCTTCACACGTTTTGTAAAAACTAGCCCCTGGTCTTGTTTGTGTTAAGAGCCTTCTGGATGGGCCTTTTTGATGTGGTAACTGCGACTGCTGGACTGAGAGAAACCTTTTTGACAGATGCCACATTTGTATGGCTTATCACCTGCAATTATTAAGAAAAACATAGCAGAGTTGCTCATCAAAAAACAATTTTAGATATGATTGTCTAGTCCGAAACTTAAGTGGTTGACATTGTGACATTGAGTTAAACACTTACAAAATCAAGCATAGTATTGAGTAAAACAAATAGAGATTACTGTTCTTGAATTTCTTATAAAATATTGGGTAATTCAATAAAGGCAAATTATGCTCAACGTACTAATAAGAATATTGTTTATAACGATACCAGAATGTGTAACTTTGTGTTTCTTGAGACTGGAACTTTCCGCAAAGCTTTTATCACAGCCTGGTACATCACATTTGTATGGCTTCTTCCCTACAAATAGTGGCATACTTCTACTTATTTGTATTTTACTATTTTTTCTTATTGGGATGGAACAAGGCCTGAAATTGTACAGCAGAAAGTTACTGTTATTCTAAGGGCTTCTTTGGCTCCATTCTCCCGATAAAAAGATATAAGTGAATAGAACCTGAGAAATGTGTGTTTCTAAATCCAATAGCAACTACTCAATTTTAATACCACAACTTTCAGCCACCTGTGTGTGTGCGCTCATGGTTGTTAAGTTGAGAGAGTGTGTTGAAGGCCTTGTCGCACTGGCTGCATATGAAAGGTCTGTCCCCTGTGTGGGTCCCCATGTGAGCAGCCAGATGGTGGGAGGCACTGAACGCACTGCCACACACCTCACACTGGTACCCTCGTAATCCACTGAAAAAGCAGTAAAGCTGTGATATTTTTTTTACAAGTATCTTACTATTTTAACCCTTTACCACTGTGATATGTATTTTGAAACGTTTGAAGTCGCTTAGTAAGTTAAATTTAATTAAAGACCTTTCTTACTAGATTCAAGTTCTAAAGGCTTCATTTTCAACCCATAGCTACTGATGAGCAGCAAACAGCATAAAACCTTAACAGACTGCGAGTTACTTGCAGGCTGTTCTGGTTTTATGCTGTTCACACATAGCCATTGTCACTTTGCCTCTAAGTGGGAAAGGGTTAATTAACTAATTGATATTGTAATCAGATATGGTATTGATTTTTTTCCTAAACTTAAACAAAAATTTTGCAGCATGAATTTTCATATTAAGCATCAGGTTAAAGGAATTTTATTTAAGTTTTATTTTTTTTAAAGTTTAAGTGTGTTTTTGCTTCTGGTTCTTTCACCATTTGGCTACAAATCACTTACTTGAGAATTGACCAAAGATAAAGTTGCCTAGAACTTAAACATGGATAGGTTGAAAACAGATGTGACTAAATCAAAAGTTAAAAGCTTTCAGAATAAGGGATTCTTGAAGGACCTCTTTTTTACTTTATTTCTGTAATTCTCAACATCACATATACAATAAAATTTAAAACTTATTTATTGAGAACGTTTGTTGGCTTATCTTGATTCATAAAAATGCCCAAAGTATACACTAAAATTACTAAAAGTGTTTTATATCAATTTTATTACATGTACTCACAATCAAATATGGACTTGTCATACTTACGTATGTGTTTTCAGATGGTATTGATAGTGGCTTCGATATGTGAAGGTTTTAGCACATCCCTCCTGTGGACAAACATATCTTTGATGGCTGGAACAATGCATATTCATGTCCTCCAAACAAGTAAACTGTTTTGAACAAATATGGCAGACATATAAGACATTATCCATCAATACATCTTCAGTTGAATCATTCACTACACAGTTAGAATCAAATGAGCGACAATCTGTTTGCATTTCTTTTGCGGTACTTGGTACAGTATTTGTTTCATCATTTGCAGGTATCTCAACCTCTAAAAATGAGCTTTTCTTTATGTCTGAACCAGCAAAATCAATAGACTTCTTATTTAAATTCAAGGCAGCTGGACAGTCTTTATCTTTAACTTCTAGTTTAGATCTTTTGTCTGGAGTCACATGTTTATTCAAAAAATATGAATTGTGAAATGAATTGTCTTCATTTGTCAAAGGATTTATTAAATTTGCAACAGCAATTTCATCTTCAGAAGTATCAGATTTCCTTTTAGAAGCTACAGGGGCAACAGTATTACATTTTTTCTGTTGCAAAGAAACATTAAACTCTGTTAATTTTGTTCCCTCTATTGATTCATATTGACCAGGGTTACTTGAAATGTCTGTTACATGTAGTTGATGCAAAACAGAGTGTTTTTCAGTTGAGGGACGATATGATTTTCTGTGTTTGCCATTAGAATTATAATCAGCACAAGTATTTGAAAGACGATCCGAACTCTGATGGCATCTGTCAACAAAGGTGTTTTCAAAGTCAAGATCCAGGAAGTTATACTCTTGCATGATAGCCTCCTGTGTTTGACTAATGAGATTTGCCGTCGCCATGGCATGTATTTCCTGCAGTCTGGGAGGTGGAAGGTTAAAAGGGTTATAGAGGTTGGTTCCATGCCCTCCTTTTTCATCACTAGACCCCATGGTTGACAATAGGACAGCCAGGGGATTGCTGAAGTTGTATCCGAGGCTTGGAAAAAGTTCAGCAAGTGCTGAGTCTGAAAGTAAGCATATATTTAATGATGCAAATGCATACTTTTAAAAATGGATCATTTTTAACCAATAAGTTATATGTCAAAATATCTTGTAATAGCAGAGAATAGTATTTTGTAAACATTTCCATGAATGCAATATTTCGCATCAAAACATCGAGAACATAATAGATAATACAGAAACATGAGACGCTGTGTTTAATTTCAAGTAATGTATAATCTGTAGTATTTAATTCTCATAATTACAGAAATGTGATTAAAGGAAATAATCCTTCATAAGTTCATTTGTAAAGGTCATAAGATTAAACTGTATTTGATTTATTGCACATTTTACCCACCAATATCATTATTGTCGTCATGTGTACGTGAATTATCCTGAGAATCCATTCTTTTGATAATATTTGCTTATATCTTAAGATAAAGATGACAATTATTTTCGTTAGATGTATGAAAATTGGGAACACTTTCACTAAGAAACATCTCATGAAATTGTATCCAAAATGTCAGTCCGAACGTTTATTCACTATTGTACATGTTGAAACTCTTGTTATTGTATTCAAACTCGATTCATGATTAATTGTTATTAATAAGCGTGACACATAATATGTAATCTTATTATTTTATCAATTAATGCATTTAAATGATTGAAGAAATACATTCAAAAGGGTTCTCCAATTCATTGAGATCATTAAGCGCTTTGTTATGAAGGCTACACAACACCATACTCGAAAGTAATTTGCAAAAATTTTTTAGGAAGTGTATATGCTCATATACATATATTACAGAATTTGGATAGTGCCATCTATAATCTCGCCCGTCTTTCATCAAGGGAGGGCGGAACACGAAGCGATACACGATATTTACGCGACAGTCGCGGCGACGCACGATATTTTGCTCGACAATGGCGATGACGCACGATATTTTGCGCGATACACGAAGCGACGCGCGAGAATGTTCCACGAAATATCGCCCTTGTGTAGGAAATCCAAAAGGCGATATATCGTGTTAAATATTTCATGCGTCGCCGCGACTGTCGCGCAAAATATCGTGCGTCACCGCGACTGTCGCGCAAAATATCGTGCGTCGCCGCGACTGTCGCGCAAAATATCGTGTATCGCTTCGAGTGTCGTGTCTCGCGCTCAAAGGGCGACGCACGAAACACGAAGCGACGCACGATATTTTGCGCGACTGTCGCGGCGACGCACAATATTTTATTATTCTAATATCGCCCATATTATCCGAATCTCGTGTATCGCGGTCTTATGTAAGACCGCGTCACACGACGCACGAAGCGATACTCGATATTTTGCGCGACAGTCGCGGCGATACGCGATATTTGAACTGTTCAAATATCGCTGTAATAATATCACCTGTCGACTGTCGCGTTTTTTAAACGGTGTTACAGTAATTTTGCGGCGACGCACGATATATTTTACACGATATATCGCCTTTTGGGCTACCTACACAAGGGCGATATTTCGTAGTACATTCTCGCGCGTCGCTTCGTGTATCGCGCAAAATATCGTGCGTCGCCGCGACTGTGTCGTGTGTCGCCCTTGATGAAAGAAAGGCGAGATTATAGATAGCACTATCGGGGCCTTTTCACAGATTTTGGCATGTATTGACGTTTGTCATAAAATGATTTATAATGGTTAATTTAAACATTGGACATAAACATCTCCAGTAAACAAACAAGAATACAATTAAAAAAAGAAAAGAAAAAGTAACCCTCAACTGTGCTCGAACCACTGACCCCTAGGGTCCTGGAGTAAAAAGTCTTCCGCTTAGACCACTCGGCCATCCGTGCTCCTGTTTATACCCAGTCACCACATGTTAAAGTAGTGTTATTCAGAAATTATCTTCTTATCAGAAAAAAATAATCAAAAGGTATTAAAACAAAAATTTAAAATGTACACTTAATTTTTTCTAATACTATAACTCCCCACCTATAGCAAAACTTGAGGAACCACACAGCACAAGTTAGTATATTGAGTTCATGAGTCCTTGGATGTCCTTCGTGTGTCCTTCCTTGGTCCTGTTTCAGGTGCCGGCACTGTTATAACGACAAAGTGTGTGATCACGCAAAAAAATGGTACCAAATTAAACACAACTCGAGTTGGTCTCTTGTCCATCCTGGTGATACGTAACCGATCTTCAACGCTGCTACTCTCCGGGGTTCTCACCCTATCTGGTATGTCAGAGCCCTAATTCGAGCCCCACGTTGGGCGGCAATTTGTTACCTCCTGTCACGCGGGGTATTTTTAATAACTTTTACTCGTAACAAGCAAGTTACAGTTTATTTTATTCTATGAATACAATCAATTTCACTTTATTTCTAGGTCTTGGAACAGGTTTTTTTTTTGCCACTGCTTCCTCTGCTGCATCTCGCTTTTCTTCTTCCTTTAATAGTAAAAGGTGACTTGACTTCCTATACAAAAGCTATAAGAATATTGATTGTATTCATAGAATAAAATAAACTGTAACTTGCTTGTTACGTGTAAAAGTTATTAAAAATACCCCGCGGGACAGGAGGTTACATGTGTTGGCCAGTAAAGTGCATGAAGCTCGAGAAATTACAAAACAATGTATCGAATGAATAAAGTGAATGTCGAGGGCATTACGCAAAAAAAGCGTATTCAAAATTGAAATTCGCACTAATAAAACTGTTGTATTGTATATTTAATTACAAAGGTTAGCGTATTCAAATAGGCAAAATCGTTCTTTCAAGGCGTAGTGTTGTCTCTCAAAAGTAGAAATTCATTGCATTTGCAAATTCGCACAACTTAAGATATCTGTTTAGGTATGTGTCGTATCTGTCTCATCTGTACCATAACCTTATCGTTAATGAAAAGAAATTAGTTGTAAAGTGGCATGATGTAATTGATTTAAATTTAGAAAATAAATGCGTTTCACAATGTCCATAACTCATTACGGAGTTTGAAAATTTGAAAAAAATAATAAATATATATATATATACGTGTCTGTAAACGCTCATTAATTTATTTAGAGTAGATGTCAGCGGCTGAACAAACCGACGCTGATTTTGTTTCAGTAAGATCGCACGTCTTCTTGACAAGTCCCATCATGGAACATTTGAGTGCGAATGATCGAGAGGCCGCCTTCAGTATGATTGTAGCATAAGGATGGACTTATTATAATTTAAATATGTTGTATCGTTGTGGTGAAATAAAATCGGTTTATTATTACAAAAAAAGTATTCATGTAGGTCTTTCACAGTGAAGGTCATACTCTTTGGGGGCTCTAGAATGTGCTGCGGCAGATGTGGCTACTGCCAAAGTGGGGAAAAAACCTCTTATCTGCCTCGCAAGAATTAGAAATGGACCAATTCGCATTCAAACGAGTAGAGATGGGCTTTGGTTTCTCTAAACAGAACTTTTTGTGGTATATACATGCACATCTGCCATTTAACATTTTGAGTTTAGTTTTAACCTATTTATTTTTGCAACATTTGATCGAAAGCCTGAGGCTTATTGAAGCGCTATTGAGACCGTTTCCTGAGTGGAACCAATACATGGTGTTTTAAGACCATAAGCACGCGCAAAGAGAAGAGAGCGAACCCCTGATCCCCCGCTCGCTAGGCAAACACCATATACACAAAGCCACGGCGACTTTTTAAATGTGTCTTTACATGTACTCTAATTGTATGCGTAATGATTTCTTTACACACGCGAATATACATTACAAGTGAATGATTAAGCAATGTGATTTACAATCTTATAAAGTGTGTTGGGATATTTGGAACACATATTTTCATAAAGAAGTAAAATAATAATAAAGCAGTCAATTTTTTCACATATTCGAAGTTTCGTTTTTATTTCCAACCCAAACAAAGGTTTACGTATATGCATATGTTTGTCGGACACCAGGGTCCGGTTTAATAAAAAACTACAAAACACGACTGTAGTCGCGCGACTGTGCGGTCGACCGACGGTTGTCGGCCGCCAACTGACAAATTGTCGCGTTCACGGAGAAATTTGCCGCGACTGTGGTCGCATGACTGTGTGGTCAGTCGACTGCGGTCGTTGTAGTCGCTATTTTTAGAAAATTATCACTTCCGCCATCAACATTTTTTTATTTATTGTGCGAAAACTCAAATCACGAAAAGTAACCTTAAATTTGTTAAAATAATATTATATTATTTGTTTAAACAGAATTCGCTAGCGGATTCTTCGTCAAAGGTGTGTTTGTAATAATATTCATTAAGTGTTCAAAGTTCAAATACAAAATCTGACGCAATGAAGTAAGATCTACTACTATGGTTCACGCGTCTTTGGACAATGTCCTTTCGCGTGTCAAAATTGCAGAACCTCAAACATACTTGCCAACGCAGTTTCAAGATGTTGGTACTAAAGACCGTACAATTATATGAATATTCACCATATACCAATATGAATTAGTGCGCTCGACAAATCGGAAGGAAGGAAGGATCGAATGAATAATGCTCGCATATCGAGGAAAACGCGTGCAAAAACTGGATTGTGGAGTCTGGATATCTACGGAAGTCTTTAAAACCAAATAACGGGTTTGCAATCAGCTCTGGAATTCACTAATGATTATGGACATACTGCTGAGACATTTTTGTTAAAATGTTCTTTTATATCTGGCTTCTAAATCTGCCCAATACTTATTGCACTTAAAGGTTTGATACATTGCATTATCGTCTGCAAAATTCATATTAATGAGAATCTATCTAAATAAGGTTGATATTTCTATTTTATAGGATTGAACTTATGACACTTTATCTGGGCAATGATCGTTTTGTTAATTATTCATATTCCATTGTAAATTTCACTTCAACTTGATACACATACTCGAATAATATGTATGGGACTCTTCTAAATAAATCTAGGTACATGGTGCTGAGAAAATTGTATTTCGGGGAGTTCGTTCCTGCATATTTTATAATACTGTCAACATATCTGAGATTTGCTTTATTGATACCATGCTGTTTTGTCTAAAGTAAACGGTATTTTTATACGGGATATATTTCACATCTGATCTGAAAAAAAAACGTCATGAATTCGTACTGTCGGTACTAGGAGATTAATGAAATGAATATTTGAAGCATCTGTCAGTATTACAAAAAGTTTACTTACACTTATCTTGTCTGTATTTAAGATATTAGTCTGGTCATTGATGGCTCAAAACTGATCTAGTAATCCGAGGGTTTTTAGCATTATTTTTGTGATTTAATTTTATTATTGATGTCTTTATCAATATATCATTTTATTTCTCAACTTACAAAAATGACGCAATGATTCATGAGGGAAACTACTTATCCTTTATTTGTTGATATTTGTTTCTGTTTTTCCCTTCATTCGTTGTAACCACAAATTCTTTCTTCTAAAAGCCATTATTCATTATTAATATTGATGTAGGTTATATGACTCATTCAATATTGTTATTACAAAATTAAATTGGTACTGTTTCTTATATATAAACAAGACGTGATGAAGCTATCGTTGGAGTAACATTAAAGTTGTGCACATGTAACTAAGTATCAACACCATTTTACTTTACACTTAACTGCATGTATAAATCATTTGTGCGTATGGTATAAGTATTGCCGTTTTTTATACCATGGTGTATTTTTACAATTTTAAAAGAATGCTATCAATATACATGTATGTTGTCATTCCATATAGTTCAGCATATATATGAGCCGTACTCTGTCAAAAGTAGGTTAAATGCATGTGCGTAAAGTGTCGTCCCAGATTAGCCTATGCAGTCCGCACAGGCTAATTAGGGACGATATTTTCCGATTTTATGATATTGTTCGTTTAAAGAAAGTGCCTCCTTAACAAAAGTCTATTTTAGGCACACAGTGTCGTCCCTGATTAGCCTGTGCGGACTACACAGGCTAATAGTGGAAGCTACTTTACGCACATGGATTAAACCCCCTTTTTACAGAGCACGGACCATATGTAGAGTAATGCGTCAACGGGACACGTTGAATGTAAAATCAGTGCCTTCAACTGAATTCATCTCAACGAACGTGTACAATTTGCGAATTATAGGCCAAGATAAGTTCCAAAGAAAGTTGCCCTTAATGAGCAGTTTATTGAATGATATTGGTGCACATAAACCCGGGATTATTTGCGCATTGCCTTCCTGTGGGACTAACCTTTAACTTTCAGTGAACAGTTTGCACTCCTCTCTTGTATTAATACTACTCTTTATAAGCCGGGAGAAAAATAAATGACGCGACGTTTAGCATCATAAAACATATTTATCCCATTGTTATTAAGGTAAATCAATTAAGTGCATTTCTTCCAAACTACTGATTTGTATTACTTGCCATTGCTCGAGACATCCGTGTATTGGATGGGAAATACGCATATTGATGATACAATATTGTATAATTTTCGGAAACGTATTCTAGATCTACAGCAAAGGTGTCTATGAGCTCCAATAGCTCTCTCTTTGGTAAGCGAAATCGACGGAAAAGTTCATCATCATTGTATATGTCTAATGGATTCAACCTATCTCTAAAAACTCGCTCTCTTCGAAAATGTCTTCGCATTCGATGAACAAGTCGCATGGAGGCCGCCATGATTAAACTCGAAACTATCCGCGTTCATTTTGCACGGGTTTTCAATGCCGACAAAGCGTCAAGCGACGAGCAGTCGTGGTGTGAGGGGTAGACTGCGGTCGCTCGACAATATGTCGAACAACGCGCGGTCGATTGACGACCGTCGCTCTCCATTAAACACGGCTATCGTCGCACGACGATTATTCGCTGGTACAACCATAGTCGCCCGACCATGGTCGCTCTCATTAAACCGGACCCAGGTCCGACAGTTTCGGAAAAAATTCCGGACCTCAGGACATTTTATCGGAAATGTCTGAGGTCCGACGTCTTTCCATAGGTTGATCGAATACATTTGTCGAAAATAACACTGCGCTCCGCGTATTTAGTAAACGCCAAGCCACCGTAACTCTAGTTATTTGTTGTTTGCAACATAGCCGCATTTCGATCATGGCGTTTTTATATCTGAATCGTATTGTGTGTGTGTGTGGGGGGGGGGGGGGGGTGGTGGTTTGGTTGTGCGTTTTAAGCGGTTATTAAATCATCAGTTATATTTATTTACAGGACATGTTTGGTTCATTAACAGTGTACAACCGTTCCTTTTATTTATTTATGTTAACGCTTTTGGAAGCTCTATCGGATAATATGAGATTGTTAGCCTTATTTTACAGAGTCGAAGTATGATTAGTTAAGATCTCGTTTCCAATTAGCATGTACAAAACAACAATAAGAACATTACCCGCTTACATCAGTTCAGATCCATGTCTCATTAAGTACTAATGACAGGCGTATTTTCTGATGTTCACTAAGGGTGGTAATTATTGATGAAAGATGCGGAGACTTACAACCGTGTTGACGAGGTAAATAACGGCATACAGTTTCCAAGGAGGGTTCGTTGAAAGTTTAATCTATGTTTATATATCAATTAGCAAGATGTATTAGGGTAATTACCCGATACGTAGTTATTCAAGGGTCAACGGGTGGTTAAGTCTTTCAGTTCTGGAACCAAATTTTGAAGGCCTTTGCAAACAGTTTGGATTCAGAAGAGACGCCACAGAATGTGGCGTCTCATCAGGATTCAAACTGTTTGCTATTCTGATAGTATTCTTTGGAAAAAATGAACAAATGCTAATTTGAGAAATTCAGCAGACGACATTTTAGCAGACGACAAATTTCCCAGAATGCAAAGGGTTAACATTATCGGCTTTTTTCATAGAACAGAACACAGATTTATGAGAACTCCCAACGTCAGTCCCCATCGCACATTGAATAACATGTCTTAAAAGGTCATGGGGAAAATATGCATATATGATACAATTAGTATACATACTTAATGGTAGATGTTGCAACAATATTATAACAATTGTCTAAAATATAATATAAATAAAATTATATTGAAACTAGATACAAAAATTACATTTTAATAATGTCTTTACATTAAAAAATCACCAGCATTTTTGACCTCGTCCAAGGTATCATTTGCACAAATCTTCTGACCACGTTTCGATTATGATAGGACAACAAATGTGGCCTCTAGAGTGTTAAAAAGGTTTTACTATAGCCACATATAAATAGCCATAAAAGGGAACAAGAAATGTGTTTGTCAGAAACACTATGTCCCCTTCTGCGCCGCTTTGATTTATTTTTTTTACCTTTGACCATGATGGAACCTTGACCTTACCGAAAAGGAAATTAATTTCTGCGTTGAGTAAGACCGAGATCGTGAAAATCGCTGCAAAATTGATGAAGTTATGACTATTCAAAGCGATGCATTCTGTTTTCGGGTGATTTCGAGTTGAATACCTTGTTATCCTCCTTATAAGCGGAGGGATATTGTTTTGGGGTTGTCCGTCCATCCGTTCGGCACTTTTGTGTCCGGAGCAATATCTTGGAAGTGCTTTGGCTGATTTCATTGAAACTTGGTATGAGTATATATATGGATAAGAGGATGATGCACGCCAAATGGCATTGTACACCATCGGATAATAACGGAGTTATGGCACTTTGTATCTTGAAAAAAATGCTTTTGTGTGTGTCCGGAGCCATTTCTTGGAAGTGCTTTGACGGATTTCATTGAAACTTGGTATGAGTATATATATGGATAAGAGGATGATGCACGTTGGCGTTGTCCATCCGTCCAGAAAACATTTGTGTCCAGAAGTTTAATGGCGGGGGATATCAATTCAACGAATTTGCTTGTTATATATATATTTGATAGTGAAATTGTTGTTGTTGTTTTTTCAGGAAAATTGATTTTTCGTTATAATATGATTAATTATCATTCAAAATGATGTTTTCACTAATTAATATAATAGCCACACGCTAACCACCTGTGCTCGAATCCATTTTCAAACTCGTCCAAGATATTATTGAGACACATCTTCTGACCGTATTTCATGATGATCGGACAATGAATGTGGCCTCTAGAGTGTCAAGCAGGTTTTCCTATAGCCAACTATACTATAGCAATATAAGGAATATTGCACCGCAAAATGGCGGCCATGTTTTTTAACTAACTGGAATCATTTTCGAACTCGTCTAAGACATAATTGGGACAAATCTTATGACCAAATTTCATGAAGATCGAACAATTAATGTGGACACTAGAGTGTAAACAAGGTTTTACTATAGCCATATTAGGAAAAATTCCCTGGCCCTTGGCGGCCATGTTTTTCAAGCAGCCATGACCATTTTCGATCTCGATCAAGATATTATTGAGAAGAATTTTCTGACCAAATTTCAGGAAGATCGGACAATACATGTGGCCTCTAGCAAGTTAACAAGGCAAATGTTTACGCCGCACACCGCGAAACGGACAAAAGGCGATCAAAAAAGCTCACCGTGAGCACATTGTGCTCAGGTGAGCTTAAAATAGAAATCATATAATATCAGAGAACGCCAATACGGTAATGAGTGAATACACAAAAAGCATATACACATGTATTCTCAAACCAATCCTGCCCAAAACATACTCGACAAAAATCTGGCATAATTGATTCGAAAACGAAATTCTAGAATAACTGTCTTGGTTCTTGCAGCGTTGCAGAATTATATCGTTTAATAGAGCTTCAACGACGAGGAAGTCAATTATATATAGCTCGATAGTTGTTTGGGTTGTCTACATTTTTTACCACCCTTATGAAGTGTTATTATCACACCGTTTTTCATTTCATCTGTAGCATATGGTGTCACAACCGGCGGCTTTACCGGTTGGACAGTCTGTGATGGCAGGCTGAACATCTTCTGATAGAACAGTTACATCGCTGTTGGGTTCGATCGTCAACATCACACTTCGCACCCTATTTTCGACGCGTTGTTTCAATTCGTTATCAAATCAAATCAAAAGTTTACAATTCTCCAGAATGTTTTGCTGTCTATTTCAGCCGCTTTGTTGATATCCCGTTCTAGTTTCAGCATGAACATAAGTGCTACCGGTAAAATATCCGTCAGAGTTTACATATTTGAATTGTCTGTATTGATCATGAATTGAGTTACGCGGACGGCCTTGCCAACACCATTCGCGACTCATTTCGCGTGAGTGCTTGAGCCAGTTTTAAGTCTGTGTTCCAAAACGGCTTTAGGAACTGGCAATTTTTCGACACGGGTCAGAGTGAAGTGAGCTAGTGAGAGTCCGATACCTAACCGTCGATTCCGGATTAATCCAGTGCTTGAAATTCAAGTTCTCGAAGATCACTATCGTCTTCTAGCGAAACCTGATATTGGTTTTTCATGTGTGTTTTTTTTATGTTCAGTCAGCGTTATCCATTTACTTCTTGGAACAGATATAAATTAAGCATTGCTTTTATACACAGGTATAAGTAATTTCACAAGCACCGGTCTGTGATAAGAAACATTTAAACAATTATCAGCAATAATTTCGCAATGCATAACGTTGTCCATATTCTCTACCGGCATGCATACATAATCAATAAGGGATGATATACTGTTGTCATACGAGACAAATTAAAACTTTCGCCCCGGCACACATACATGGCCGTTTACCACACATGCCACCTCTTTTTGAGGTGCATTAATAAATGAGCCCATGCAACTTACGAGGGTGCGCACAGGTCCGTATTTTTTTTTAATTTCATGGATAATTTAACAGAGTGATTAGGTTTTATATGTTATTCAACATATTTCGCATTATTTTTTAATCGGGAAATGTAGTGCGATTTAGCGATGATTGATTAATTAAAAAATGTACAGAAACATGCATCATCAGCCCATTTAAAAACATGAGAACCTTTTTAAGTTGTGGCATGGTGGAGTTTCATTAAGCATTTCGATGAGTTTTTCCTGTGAGACGCGTAAAATTCCACCCATTTACATCGCTAACGGCATCAAACGATTGCGTACAACATACATTAGATGCTGCATGCACAAACATATGGCTTATTGCCGACGTAGTCGATTTTTTTTTGTATTTTTCCAAAAGAGATGGAGCCAATGCTTAGGAGATTGCGCTTACGAAAGGATTGGGCGCCAATGCAGGATGTCTGAATTAACAGTCGTATCGCAATAAAATTATCACATGACGAACATTTTATAGATAATGTTATTTGTTATATTTAATTCATTTTTAACGTACATACGAAGGCTCGAATCTTAACAGAACTTCAACATATTCTATTTTAAATTATATGTAATTTTTTAATATATAAGTGATCAACTCAATTTAGAAGTAACCAACAAGAATAAAACACATTGTACGATTTATACCAAAAATGTGTAATACTCAATAAAACCAATAACTTAATGTTCAACATTATCAAAATAATTCATCGACATTAATATTTGTGTACAGTATGATAATTCACGAACAAAATATGAGATAATACTTCTTCTTGTAACCATATGTGTCCCTTAATCCAAATGCTTAATTTACTACGTGTTGTTTTTCCCACTATCAATTAAAAAATGACGATAGCTCGGTCTTTTTCCGTTAACTCTTTTGTTTAATTCATGGTAAATGTTCTTATCTTACAAAGACGAACGTTTAAATCCATCAAGACATTATAAGAATACTACTTTTTCTAATTAAAAACGCACGCGACTCAAATTTGATTAAGAAGTCAACTTACAAAGAATAATGTTAAGTCTTGTAAACATAATAGAAACCATAACATAAAATATTTCACTTTAAGAAAGCTTTAAATGTGCATTGGCGCCACCTCCTAATCTTAGCGCCATCTCATTGGCATTGGCTTCATCTCTTTTTGAAAAATGCAAATTTATCAATTAGATTGGCTAGAAGCCGATGTTTTTGTGCACGCATTAACTTGTAGAGGTTCAAAGCAATGTAATGATCGATTTAATTGGCTGGGAATTTCTCGTCATACAGGCAAAATACATCGATGCTTTTACGAATTCTACCATTTCACAACTTATAAAGGTCCTCATGTATCCAAATGGGTTGTGATTGTATGTTTCTGTACATGTTTGGATGAATTTATAATCGCCGAATCATACTACATGGCCGATTTTTTTATAATAATGCAAAATACGTTGAAAAAAAACACACATATAAAACCTAATCACCCTATAAAATTATCCACGAAATTTCAAAACATCCTGGCCTGAACGCCACCTCGGAAGTAGCATTGGCTCATTTATTAATGCAGCTCAAATAAGGGGTGGCACGCGTGATTAGCGGCCTTGACATATCACTCATATTAAAAGCAACGTAATTAGTATCGGACAACCAGTTGGACACCAGTGATTTTCTTTGAATTTTGTCACCAATCTGCACATTAATGTTAAAACTCCATGAATAACCGTTTACCATGATCTGAGTACATGTACCATATATCATACAACGTCTCAATTTCGTCAATTTGGTGATAAGAGCATGACAGATACACCCGAAATATGAATGCATACAAATTTTTTGCTCAGCTAATCTTATCATCATCTATAGACAACAAAGCAATACGACTGCCCAAGCGTCTGTGCAACATAATACTACTCCACATTTACCCAGTTTTCTGTAACTAGGTAAGGAGAGACTGCTATCTGAATGACATGAAATCTGAAAGAGCTATAAATGGCTTCTAAAAAAATGCAAATCGTACTGACAAAACCAATGTTCAGATATACCACATCTATCAATGTTACGATTAGCAAGCAATTTCGCTTTTAAATCAAGCCACGACGAAAAACGATTTATTTTTACAATACGCCCGTTTTCACCGAGCGTCATTTCTCTACACCACTGTCGCTCACCCGGCACAACTGTTTAAAAGCTGCACTAATGATGTTTCCACAATATGCGTTACTTTTGGACTATATGCGCAGCAAATAGTCTGAAGTAATACCACCAATCAAAACTATGCAACAGTCTTAGTAATACCACAAATCAAAACTATGTAACAGGGTTGCAAAAAATAGAGGTGAAATGACCGGATGTAGTAGAATTTGGGCAGACGAAATATGTATTGTATTTAATCTCGATTATTCTAATTCTTACAATTTTTGACTTGATAACGTTTCTCTAAGATTTTCTTCTAAAAATTTGTCTAATACCTTTTTAGTTATTTTTTCTAAGACCATTTGAGTGAAAAAAAAGTTGTAGATACAACGAATTTCGTTCGTGAAACAATTCTGCAAAGCGAGGGTCTCTCTTAAACGCATACGGGAAAATCAGACAATTTACAATATACCGAGAGGTGATGTTAAAAGATTCATACGATATGAACAATGAAGGAAAATGCAGACGGTAATTGGTGTCCGTTATTATGGTGTTTATTATTGTTTCGTTGTTTGAATTATAATGTTTGATATTGTTAATACATAATTGATTCTTAAATATCATGTTTGATTGAAAACGTGGCTCAGAAAGAGATTTCGACCCAGATCGGAATTAGTGTAATATATGAAGAAAATTATGTTGATAATTAAATGATTTCTTACAAAGTTGCCCAAAAGTACGCAATATGCATGAACACATTTCGTTATTCTATTTTTTTTTTAAGAGACACCGTGATCTGTCAATAAACACATATGTGTTACAAAAGTACACATATTATATAATGATATTTCAGTATTTGTGTTAAATATTTATCAATAAATTACCAGTAGAGACTTGGTGAACAAAAAATCATGTCATTATATTCCTCAATACACATGAACGAATGATAATACTAACGAATGCCGTGGTGTAATGGATATGGTGTCCGCCTAGCGACCGGGAGGTCACGGGTTCGATCCCCAACATGGGAGCGTTCTTTAAAGCGGGTATATACGATTTTTATATGTGCTGAATTGTAAAATATTGATACAAATATGTTATAATAACACACAATATGCAAGAAAAATGATACATTTAAGACGAATTTCAATAAATACAGCAAATACAAATAAGCGCCCCGAGCCGATTGTGACGAAGATAATTCGTAATTATTTTCCTACAATAACCGATGCATTCGTCTTTTTAGTAAGTGTTCGTGTGTCGTATGAATCGATATCGCTGCAGGAATTTCAAATGAACCGTTTAACTAAATTTAGATTCACATCGTACATGCATGATATACATGCTGGCGAATTCGGCTGTACAGCCTTTTTCGATTTCAGAATTAAATATCTGGCTTATTTAGCATTTTTCGACACATGTTCTTCTTAACTTTTATTTTAGTTTATATTGAAATATATGTATAATAAGATTTTTACACATTTTATATTAATTAATAAATATTTGACAAGATCGTATATACCCGCTTTAAATCTCCCCCAAAGACACCAAGTACTGGTTCTAGGCCCAGGAAACGGACTCGAGAGTGTTTATATAAGCCATAGGCTTTCGAAGCAATCGAGCTAAAATAAATAGGTTTAAATTAAAATTAATGATAATACTAATATTGTGCGTTGCACTATCAACCTCAAACCTTATCTTGATTGTCTGCGTTTTTACGTATGCGTTGAAGTGACCGCCCAAGATCAAGTGCTGAACGGATTTAAAACGGGCCACGGCTGCTACTTTGACAATGTGTTTCATGCAAATACTCGAATGTAATGTGTTTTAAAACTTTAAACACGTTGTTTTAACTCTATATTGGACTTATTTGTTGTTTATGCGAAAAAGGCCAATAATACCTTCATGATGAGTACATCGCTCAAACGTTACAAGTAGATTAACAGTTGTAATAAGCATCGAATTAATCGCGATTTAGGTACGAGTGTTGTGTCTGTAAAGTATTCAATGCAAAGCAAAAATTTATCAAGTCGGAAAAGAAACCGGATGGTTGCATAATGGTATGTGTGGAATAATGTAATTCTTTACATTTATTTCATAGATATGCTATTTTGTAACCATTCACCTTTGTCGCGATTTGGAATTCCTGTTTCTAAACATAGAACATTTTACTTGGTAAATTATAACACTTCAAACAGCTAAGGAAATGGCGGCACCTTAGAAGAATATAGTTAACTTTTTTTTGTTTGATGACTGTTAGATCCTCTGCAATTTGATGGGGTAGGAGTGTGGTTTAGCCTGTTTGCAAACATGACCACACGCGCCCCAGATTTACAGTAGGTAACACAAATGATAGTAAAAAGTGTTTTGAGTCTCGCAGATTATTCAACTGCACTATTGAATAAAATTTTGTTTCGGTACATAATCAAACAAGTAACTATATAACAATTTTTCATCCTTTCTAAAAGATCTTAACCACATTATGGACACAACTGTTCATAATGAATATCTTCTCATAATAATATCTAAATGATAATACTAAATAAGGATCAAAGCCTAATTTCTTTCATTTTGTAGATTGAAAGGCAATGAAAAACAGTAAATTATATTGTAATTGTATTTAATTGTTTAATGAATGAACTAAATGTATTTAATAACTGGTGATACAAGTCATACAAAAAAAGCATAAGTGGGCTAGGGTGGAGGATGATTATAATAAGAAAGCATCCAAAAAATAAAATGAACATCTGGAACAATTAAAAAATGAATATGGCTGAACATGGTAGCCGAGCACTTCCTGATGTATACAGATTACATAAGCTCAATCGGTCATTGTAGGCTCGGGTACTACTTAAATGAACCCCGGGTACTCGTCAGTTTACTTTACTGTACCCCGGGTACGGAATATATACTTACACGTACCCGGCCAATTTAGACTGTACCAGAGTTTTATTTCCGCCCAAAATCCGATGTCGTAAAATGAGCTACGGAATACAAAACACACTTGTATTTTTCAGGGCTTTATCTCAGATAAAATACCATATTTAAACATGAAAGTTCATGGGTGTGTATTAATCAATGGGAATAAGTACCATGCACAAGAACCATAACCCTGCACTTTCTAAACTAAGAGTTATTGCATTTTGTTGAATTTTTTATGATGAAACTTTTCAAGGCTAAATCTCAGAAAAGATTTCAACATGAAACATCATAGACGTATAGATAACAATGAGGATAATTGCAATGCATAAAATCAATTACCCTACAGTTAATAATCTTTTTAGGATGATACCATATTATAGCTTTTTTTCCTTCTAAGAGAATGGCCGTGTACGGCCATTTCACAATTTTGACACTAACATTTCACAAATCTAGTAAGGCCAATTTACTTAACAAAAACGGCCATTTTTAAGTGTGAGAATTGGACTATTTGGGCTTTATAAATAAGTAATGCGTACATGTATAGTTAATGAAATTAATCATTAATTATATAATATTTCATAACACAATGACATAACAGATAAAAGGTAATTTTTAGTGACTAGTTATCTTACTTTACAAAAAAAACAAGTAACAATCAGAATAAATAAAAACATCCAGCATCATATAGTTATAACCTTCAACATGTGAAATATGCATAACACAAGCATATAGACTTGACACTCAGCTGTACAAACAACACAATGCATTCTTACCAATGTATGGAATTCATATGTGTTTTTTATATGTACACATACTCACTCTGTCACTCTTGAATGCTTCAAGTTAAATCATGCAAACGTGTATTATTGTGTAAAATATGTGAATTATCTTGGTAGGAATAAACGTGAACTTTACAATTTTGGATACTTGCCATTTTGGATACTTGCGGAATAATATGATACAAGTAGTTCATAATTATACTCTTAATGGGCGGCGGGGTTCCCGTTCCGGCCCCCTTTGTGGCGTGTTTATCACCCATTATGACTTTCTGGAAAGAATCTGTTCAATTTTTATCTCTTTTATGGCATTTTATAATAAATGCCCGTTTTCAATCAACAATATTGTGTTTGTTCATTCCTTTAAGTCATACGAGTCCGTCCGGTCTATGACCTTTTCATTACCACCGAGGACAATACATAAATAATATTTTATGCACACATAAAATATTTTATGTCATTGTACGAATTCTTAATTGTTTAATTGTATGTTGCCATTGTACTTGTTCAAGCCTTTTATTTAATTACTTGTATATAATGTCAGTGTGGGGTCACATGGGCTCTTTTGACCAATCAAATTCGGTTTTGGTCATTGCGGCCCTTTGTTCCTTCCAGGCTATGACGTGGTAATCCAGTATGATCAAAATTAACAACCCACCTCCACCCCTTCTCCGCCATAAGGTTTTGACTCCCGTACTTTGTATCTTTTTACCTGTGTGTTAAAAACACATTTTTATATTATTTATACTTATTTTGGGCGTGTTTTTAATCGCCGTCATCACATTCAACTTCACACATTCATATGTTTTGTATGTGTACATGCGTGTTTTTACCACCCATTAGGCCAGCATTTTTTTTAAATTTGTTTTACGGGAAATTTTCCAAAAAATAAAATGAGTCGGGGGTATAAATAACAATAAAATCATGAAAAGTGAGCAGTCTACCAAAAAAACTAAAAAAAAATGTCTAAACCGATTTTTTTTTTGAAAATTTAAAATTAAGCTAATTTAACCTTATGTATACTTGCATTAACCTTTAAGTGTTTTAAATATCTTATTACGCTGTTGTAGAAGCTTTTTATAATAATAGTAAACATATTTTTACATATATGTATACGTAAAAGCACCTTTCGCATGTATTATACTATATTGCTTCATTAGAGACCATTAACCACGCCAGGTGTGTAGTGTATTATAGTGATCGTTAAACTTTTGTTGAATGTTAATCATATGTATGTTTATAACAAATATAGCATGCATTTGACTTAAATAAAAAAGAATTGAAAACTTTTTAAACTGTTTAATAGCTTTAAATAACAACCAACTTTGTAACTTTCATCCATGGGTGGAATATGCACACTAAAAAATACTATTTAATATACAACAGACTTGCTTTATATCATGATAATTTGTATCAATCATGAGAAAAAATGAGCCACATAACAGGACATTGGACCTTAGGGCGATTCCGACTATTTTGGCTCCAAAAGAGCAGTCTGAACAGGATCCAAACTGTTCAACATAATTGTCATCCAGTCAGTACTTCTAAAGATGTTAAGCGAACACTTTGGATCCTGATCAGACTGCGCTTGAATTGATCTTGATCCAACATTTGTGTAGTGAAAGTTCTAGCACATAAAATGTGAATATTTCATTTAAGAAACCGTGAGTTATAGACTTATAAAACATGTGCTGCATTTCATTTTATATTCAGAGAGAGTTATAGTGTTTATATATGTAAAGTGAACACAAGAGGCATGACTACAATATTTGGTGTGTAACATCGTTGTGTGGTTCTCTTTGAAGTTTGTTCAAATCATGCAGTAAATTTGCTCTCCCTAGGGGTTACTGTTTTGCTTATAAATATAAATAATATAATCATTCTCTGAAACCGCAAGGCCCTTTGGTTTGTTGCGTTGCATGCCAACCATATAGTGGTTCTTTGCTAAGTTTCCTCAAAGCATGTCTCCGTGCTCAAAACTGTTTGCGCTTCAGGGGTCAACTGATTTATATAGATTAATGTCTTTGATAATCCCTAACAATACAGACACCGCAAGGGTAAGGGGTTCAATATTTGGTGTGTAACATGTTAGGGTCTTCTTCTTCTAGGTGTGATCAAATCATACATTTGGAGTTGAAAATAACCCGTCCTTGTTTCACATGCTTAATATTTACTTATATAATAAAGAGTTAAACAACATTATTCTCTCAAAACGCATGGGTTAGGTGATAATTATTTTGTATGTGACATTGTATGGCGGTAATCTTCGTAGGTTTTGTATCATGTCCATTGACTTCACATTAACCCCAACAAAATATTGAGTTGAAAGACAGAATATACCTAGAAACCTAGATTTATTTCACTGAACATTTTCTTAAGTGAAAGCCGTATAAAGAATTACATAGCACATGTAGCAAGGATTTAAATTGTTCTAGTAGTAATTACTCTGCTGACTGTATATAACTTACTCGCAAGATTAATTATATATAGAACACAACTTTTGAACTATGTAATTGTATATTTTAAAATAGTATTTTATTTTAATAATTTCGTAAAAGACTCACAGTATTGTCAAAATAAAATGGTATAAACTTTTGCACATATTATTTTGTTCCTCTCTTATTCAAAGTTTAAGTTCAAATGAAAATTTCTATGGAATTTGTTGTCTGTATTATTTTAAGGAGAAACAGAAATAACATGTTTTGGATATATAATAAACAGAGAGAGCTGTATAAATGTGAAGATAATAATAACGCTTGGGACAAATACATAGAGCCGATTGAGCACATTTATCAACAGAGCATGAAGTGTGATAAATTTATTTGCATTCCTTGTAGTACAAATCTTGCAGTATGAAAACATTATTTACAGTTGACAGAACATCATATTTCGGCTAAATAATAACCAATTTTTGAAAATAAATAAATGTCAAGAAAAATAAATAAAACTTTCTTGTGACTTTGACAGACATACGAACATCGGGACCCAATGTTATTTTCTTCAGAAAATGTGTTGCATACTTTTTTTCAAAATAAAGAATATATATGGGTGGGTGGGGAATGGGATTATTGATGCAAGTACCTGTGGTTCAGTCCTAATGTTCATTATAAAGAAACGTAAAGTAGTACTTCTTGGACATTTTCGGGATGTTGATTTTTATCTATAAAAATATTAGAGGATACGCATTTTAATAAATACGCGTATTTATTAAACCTATCCAAAACTTTTTAACACACCGAAAGTTATCGATGGTGACACCTCTGCATCATCTGCAAAAACTCATTATTATTTTGAATTTCGTATCACATAATATGGGCATTATGTCAACAATGGTGATCTGAAGATTATCTTTTCTAATTGAAATTGTTTCTGCTCCGTTTTTAATTAATTTGATTTCAAAATATGCTACATTTGTCTCGTTGATGTCCGCCGATTTCAGAAATGAAAATCATTTGTTAAATACTCACCGATTGGCTAATAGCGTGCGGTATTGGCTGCAATAGCAAATGAAAATCGCTGACGCTTTACTAGTCGAATTGGCACAACGAAACAACCCGTATTATAAACAAATTTTGAACAACACTTTCGGCAATCTGCGCATTTTTTTTTATAGTTTTGGATAAAATACTAGGTATGAGGGTGAATTGTAAATAAAAAAAACGAAAGTGACTTTTATTATTATTTTTTGTATTTGTCGAAAAATAGGGTCGGTCGCTCCCGTAAAACAGATATTAAAAAAAATGCTGGCCTTATGAAGGGATGTATTTTTTTACCTTATATAAGCAATCCTCGTAGTTTCATATTTTTCAGGTTTTCAAATCGTCAAAAGATGAATATAATGGATATTTTAGAGCATGATAAATGTTCAGTATTACTATTTCCTTACAAATATCATAACTAAAACGAAAATTTGTGAATCTTATACAGCTTTTTTAATTTCGTCAATTTACCAAAACGTGAAAAGGCCCCTAAAGATAGCTTTCTTTTTTGTCAGGTTCTACGACACACTTCTAACCGTGGAATTTTAGTCCGCTAGTGTGTTTAATTGCACACCTTTATATTTTGGATCAGTTTTCAGACATTAATTTTTTTATAACATGAACAAAGACATATCTTTTAAAAGACAATCGGCGTTGTGGCTCTAAATATAAAAGTTTCGAACTGATCACAGGATTTCTAGAACCCCGTTGTATACACAACTACTTTACGCTGTGTATGTAATTAGTATTGCAAGTAGTGCGCTAGCTCATGCTCACTTAAATAAGCAAATACAATTAGATTTACACACATCGTTTTTTTTTCACCATGGTTTCAATGAATTGTCAAGTCCTTGTAATTAAATGGGCTTTTGTTTTGCGTTGGCATTGGTGCGAGAGAATGCGTTAAACAGGTTGTTTCCAGTCAATAACTTCAAATTACATAGACCAATCTTGATGCGACGACAATATTTCAAACTTGCATAGTGACCTTGCTAGGGATTGTAATAGGGGCATGTCGGGTAAAAGGTCAAGATTATTGTTACTCGTAGTTAAAAATAACAAGAGCTGACTCCATATAATGACATATGCCCCCGATAAACGCTTCGATAGAAGTTATGAGCATTTTTCGAAGCCTAAACGCGGACCCTAAGCTCAAGGTCAAGGTGAAAGGGGTCAAAATTTGTGTGCGTATGAAAAGGCCTTGTCCATACACACATGCATACCAAACATGAATGTTACATCTGAAGCGACATAGAAGTTATGAGCATTTTTCGAAACCTAAACGCAGAGTGTGACGGACAGACGGACAGTGCGATCACTATATGCCTTCCTTCGGAGGCATAAACATGACATACGCTCAACAATTTAACCTCTATCAGTTTAGATAGAGGTATTGCACTGAAATTGTGTTTGTTGGTAGCTTACACGAAGTCCTGGCTGGGGATGGCATTTTGGGCCTGTCAGGTTATGGTCAAAGTTACCTTTACTGACCACACAAAACCATAACACAAAAAGTGTCTCACTATTACGTGTATTTAATACATATGAGCTAAAAAAATCAACACATACAAATATCAATATATCGAATGTTATTACAAGTTTATCTTATCATACACAAATAATACTGATAAAGTTGTAAAACTGTAAGCAATAACACATATCGACGCATAACGCCTACATATTGTTTATCTAAATATAAATCGTGTGATTTTTGACGATGCTGTTAACAGCATCGTCTAAGGTATGATACCATAAAACAATTCTTCACAATGGCGACCTATGTAAAAGACAGAGCCAGTCCGATTGAGATAACTCAGTTTTTCTAATCGAAATACCTCGACCTCGTTGATTTTCATTGATAACATTCTCATAGCAGAGTTGTCGTTCGTGTTTCAACATTCAACAATGGCCGCCCCATGAGTGTCTCGTGTCAAAACTTTATTACAGCATAAATTGGCTTGTTTCGCTATTTAGAAGCTGTCATTTATGATATATGAGTTATTTATTCTCTAAATCTCCGCTATTGACAACAATGGATGGAATTCGAAAGATATATTCGATGTGAATGAATCACTTTCTACAACAATGGCTTTCCTTCAAAAGCTTAGTTCGCGAGGCTTCTCAGCATATTTTGTTTGAGGTACTTGCTCATATTCTCTATTTGTTTGTATACACATGTTCATCTATATCATAATCATATATTTTATAACAAATTCGTTTTTTAAATATATATGTGATCAAACAAATGATTTGTGCAAAAAGCAAAACCATTTAAAACCAGACATGGTATTCAAGTCATTCAAATTCATTGAATTATTTTGCTCAATTTTTCATCAAATAATTTTATGGTTGTAACTATGTACATAAATTTTCAATTAAAAAAAAAGATTTATTTTGTTGTTAGTATTAATGTGGTAAGTGTTATATGTATTTCCTTATAAATAGTATTTAAATGTTTTGCCTGCATATAATTTACTATCTATATTTTTTTCTTTTCAGGGAGGAGATGAAAGTATCTGAAAGCAGACTTGAAGTGATATCTTGATATAAAATGAACAGTTTACAGAAATAGAAAATGTTAAAAAGTGTCACGGAGTAATGTTCTTTTAACTCTTTTTAATGGACCAGCCTTGACAAACTTCATAACTGTTATGTGGAATTACATGATCGTTCAAGTATTGCAGTGAAAGAAAACAATAGCACGGCGTTGCGGGTGCAGACCGCTCATCTATTTTCTTTTTAAAGGTGAAGAGACTCTCATTTTCAATCACAAAAGAGGGAGGGGTGGAGTGAAGAGGGGTGTATAGTGTGGGGGTGTGGACATTTATTACATTATTTTCCAAAAATGCGAAAAAAATGCAAAAAAAAAAATCGGGGGGGGGGGGGGGGTGGGGGTGGGTGGGTGGGGGGTGATTCTTGGGTGCGATGGTTGGACGGTATTTCAAACATAAAATAATAAAAATAAATATTTGTGATTTTTAACCGTTTATAAAAAAAAGAAATTTGGGGGGGGGGGTGGGGTGGGGGGGGGGTGGGGGTATAGTGTGAGGGTGTGGTGGTCATTTGTGAGATGATCTTAAAAAAAATAGGGGGGGATTCGGGGGGGATTCGGGGGGGGGGAGGGGGGAGGGCACGGGGGATGGTTTGGGTGGAGTCTATTGTGGTATGTCAGGTAAGAGTAGTTTTGTCAAAGTATCAATAAAATCTAAACATAAATAAAGAAGTTATGGCAATTTTAGCAAAATTTAATAATTTGACCTTGAGAGTCAAGGTCATTCAAAGGTCAAGGTAAAATTCAACTTGCCAGGTACAGTAACCTCATGATAGCATGAAAGTATTTGAAGTTTGAAAGCAATAGCCTTGATACTTAAGAAGTAAAGTGGATCGAAACACAAAATTTAACCATATATTAAAAGTTACTAAGTCAAAAAAGGGCCATAATTCCGTAAAAATGACAACCAGAGTTATGCAACTTGTCCTTTTACTGTACCCTTATGATAGTTTGCGAGTGTTCCAAGTATGAAAGTAATATCTATGATACTTTAGGGGTAAAGTGGACCAAAACACAAAACTTAACCAAATTTTCAATTTTCCAAGTATAAAGGGCCCATAATTCCGTCCAAATGCCAGTCAGAGTTACATAAATTTGCCTGCACAGTCCCCTTATGATAGTTAATAAGTGTTGCAAGTATGAAAGCAATAGCTTTGATACTGTAGGAATAAAGTGGACCTAAACACAAAACTTAACCAAATTTTCAATTTTCTAAGTATAAAAAGGGCCCATAATTCTGTTAAAATGCCAATCAGAGTTACATTTCTTTGCCTGCACAGTCCCCTTATGATAGTTAGTAAGTGTTGCAAGTATGAAAGCAATAGTTTTGATACTTACGGAATAAAATGGACCTAAACACAAAACTTAACCAAAATTTTCAATTTTCTAAGTATAAAAAGGCACATAATTTTGTAAAAATGCACGCCAGAGTTATCTAACTTTGCCTGCACAGTCCCCTCATGATAGTAAGTAAGTGTACCAAGTTTGAATGCAATAGCATTGATACTTTCTGAGAAAAGTGGACCTAAACGCAAAACTTAACCAAAATTTTCAATTTTCTAAGTATAAAAAGGGCACATAATTCTGTCAAATTGCACGCCAGAGTTATCTAACTTTGCCTGCCCAGTCTTCTCATGATAGTAAGTAAATGTACCAAGTTTGAATGCAATAGCATTGATACTTTCTGAGAAAAGTGGACCTAAACGCAAAACTTAACCGGACGCCAACGCCGACGCCGACGCAGACGCCGACGCCAAGGTGATGACAATAGCTCATAATTTTTTTTCAAAAAATAGATGAGCTAAAAATCAAAGTAAAGATTGAATAAAAAAATAAAAATATCATCAAACATTTTGACAATTCAACAAATCGAACAACATTTCATGTTTATTACTTGGTGCAGTGGTAATAAGATCTTGCAGCCCCCTTTTATGACTGAGGCTTTTGAGTATTTTCATTAAGCATCTTTAAGTATTTTCAGATATTCAGGTTTCACATGAAATTTATTCATGTATTACCGGTAGTTCAATTTAACAAGAACCATAACCCTACACTTTCTTAAAGGGATCTTTTCACGCTTTGGTAAATTGACAAAATTGAAAAAAGTTGTTTCAGATTCGCAAATTTTCGTTTTAGTTATGATATTTGTGAGGAAACAGTAATACTAAACATTTACCATGGTCTAATATAGCCATTATATGCATCTTTTGACGATTTTAAAACCTAAAAATTATAAAGCGTTGCAACGCGAAACGATTGAATAATTTGGAGAGTTCAGTTTTTGTCGTTAAATTTTGTGAAACTACGAAGATTGCTTATATAACGTATAAAGTACGTCAAGTTAGTGTACTTGGCGGAATAGCTCAGTAGGCTAAAGCGTTTTTACTGCAGGACTCCAGGGGTCACTGGTTCGAAACCAGGGCCGGGCAATGTTCTTTCCCTTTTTTAAATTTTATTCTTGATTTTTTACTAGAGCTTTTACGATCCAATGTTTACATTTATCAATATAAAGCATTTAATGAATAAGTTAAAAAATGCCAAAATCTGTGAAAAGGCACCTTTAAATCAGAGTTGTTGTTTGTTTATGATGTAACTTTTCAGGACTCTATCTCAGATACTATAGAAGATTTCTACATGAAACTCCATGTTTTGTGAGGATTCTATCATACATTAAGGAATTTGCATCCACAAGGTGCCTGAACCACGTGACATTTTCGGCTATGTGTGGGACAATCGGATGTTATCATTGTTATCAACGTTTTTGTTGATCGAATTAAAAATATACCACACATAGCATTTCACTGCATGTGTTTTCAAGCACGCGGTTGCACTTTTTGGAAAAAATACTAAATTAATTTAGCGCAAACTTACCAAAGTTGTGTCTTTTGACAATGACCGGGCACTCGTCTTTGTTTTTTTTTTAAATGGTTTTGAAATAATGAAGAAATTATCAAAAACGTTACCTGAAGCGACGTTTTGTTTACATCCGATTGTCCCACATATAGCCGAAAAAGTCACGTGGTTCAGGCACCTTGATCCATATACAAATGTTTAATTGCGGGTGATACAAATTCAAAAACAATTCTTGTTTGTTATGAAACCACTGTTTTATTAACATGTTTGTTATGAAACCACTGTTTTATTAACATGCATTATCAGATTGCATATGTATCTCATCAATAACAGTAAAAACAAAGAAGCAAAAAACATAGATACATGTTTACTTTTATGTTAATACATACACTTTGTTTTGATTTTGCAAAAATAAATATAAAATGGTTTGTTAATATAGTACTTTGAGATAAAAAGCTTTCCATTAACACCAGAGTCCCTGTCTGTCACTGCGGTTGTAATATTTGACAGGCTGCATAACGACACCTTCCGTGATGTTTGATGGTGTTCATTTACTTCTTACAAAGCTTCGAACCTTATAGTCAGTAACAAATCGTTCGACTTATCCTTGTCAAGTCCGAAAACAACAAAAGAATAGCACATTTTATCTGGAGTGCAATACTTTTTTGTCGTTTATTACAAAAATTGTGTACAAATAACAAAGCAAAAATATGATTAATGATATTTAAAATTGTTCAATACTGAATAAGTGAATATGAAGTAAATATTATATTTTAACATAAAATATGTTTGTTAAAGAAGAAAATAGATAAAACTTCAACAGGTTGGTATATTTATACCTATGTTCAGTCAGGGACATATACAACAGATGTCCCTGGTTCAGTTCAAAATAAATTATTTTGAACAATGTACACTTAATTCAGTATTTCAACATGTAGTATTTGGTTAATTTTATATATTATCAGGTATACGTTCTAGAATCTTATAACCAGGTGTTCAGAAAAATTGCTGGATTTAGTACACACTTGCCTTGGACATTTATAACTTTCAGGCACACACAAAGTCTTGGTTAACAGGACCATCATGCTATTCGTCCATGACAATTGGCATATTTGAAGGATGCCCAAAATGGATTCTGAAACAAAACATTTGTGCATCAATCGTTGTCCTGAAATTTTAAACGAATAATGAAAATGTGTTATTTCACCCCCACCCACTACTGTACCACTGCAAAATCAAATTCGGCTGAAAATCCATCGAAAGACAATTACTTGAGTGCATATACACCAAATTCATCATAATTTAGGTAACATATCCTACATTATCTGACAAAAAATACATTTTGATACATACTGTATTCACCGAAGTTGATTATTTTCGTTATTGCGCAAGAATAATAAATGTTTACGTTTAACCGGAAGTCATCAGATGGTTATGCCGAAATGAATTATGGGTTACTGGAATAAAGCGAATGAGAGACTTTATAACACTCGTGTCAAAACTTTCTTACAGCTTAAATCGGCTTGTTTTGCTATTTAGTAATGCAATAATAAATGGAATTCGAAGGATATATTCGATGTGAATGAAGCACTTTCTGGATCTCGACAGCTTGACAAGGCAAAACTGGCATACTGATGATACTGGTATTTTTAGTTATCAATTTAAGTCACATTTTGCTTTATAAATTTTGTTCGAGTATTTTGCGACTTATTGAATGGCTATGATACCCGATATCAACATGTCATATGGGATTTGCATATCATCAAGCTGTCCTGAAATACAACATTGATAACAAACTCTTTACTCAAATTACTGGTTTGCATGAATTCTTTCTTCTTTCTATTTAAGTAGTTGATATCATTATAGTCCAAATAATAAGACGTAATATACCATTTAGTCCATGTATATCGACCTCATGTTTATAGATGATACTCGATGTTTATAGAGTAGATATCATGTTAAAGGGGCCTTTTCACAGATTTTGGCATGTTCTGAAGTTAGTTACTAATAGATAAATGTAAACATTGGATCTTAAAAGCTCCAGTTAAAAATCCAGAATAAAATTCTGAAAAAAGTAGCCCGCAGCAGGGCTCGAACCAGTGACCCCCTTAGTCCTGGAGTTAAAACGCATTAGCCTGCTCTACTATAATATTCTGCCAAGTATAAATGGTTGACGTATTTTATACCTAATATAAGCAATCTTCGTAGTTTCACAAAATTAAACGACAACAGAATTCTCCAAATTATTTAATCGTTTCGCGTTGCAACGCTTTATAATTTTAAATCCTTAAAAGATGCATATACTGGCTGTATTAGACCATGCCAAGTAAATGTTCAGTAATACTGTTTCCTCACATATAACATAACTAAAACGAAAATTTGCGAATCTGATACAACTTTTTTTCAATTTTGTCAATTTACCAAAACGTAAAACATATGTAATTGATGAAAAATAATTGCAAAAATAATATCTAGGGTATAATAAAGCATTTTTTATTTTATTTTAATAGGTTACTCTGAAAATTCTATTTTTCATGATTTTTTTTTTGAAACAAGGGATTATGAAATTTAAAAAATGTTATTGGATTTTTAGACCAAAACTATGATAATACTATAATGCACTTCACCAAAATATTTATGATTATATTGTTAATTCTTGAAAATGTATTTCCCCTATTCACAAAAAATAACACTTTTGATCAGAAAATTCATATATAATGATTGTTTACTTTTATTTTCAAGAAGCATAATGCTTCTTTTTATTTGTATTCAACCACAAGTTCTTGTCAGCCACTTAAGGGTTATATGTTGCCTTTCTTTTACTAAATGCAAAAATAATTCTACTCTTTGAGACATTTCATAAAATATTATGTCTTTACAACACCCAAAGGCTAATAAATTTTGATATCAAGTACTTCCATATTAACAGGACCATTCTAGGCGGGCAACCTAGCAACCTTGATTTGTTCATATCTTCCTATCAATCTGTTATACGTGTTATGAATCATTTGTTTGGAGAATATTTAATGTTTGTTATAACTTTTAAATAATTCAATGTTCAAAGTGATATTGGTATTGACCGATAAACCAACATACTGATTAAAAGGGAATGATTTATTAATTATTTGCATTTTATCTTACATGAGTAATATTTGCCTAAATCTTTTTCAAACTATAGAGAAATCTATATACAATTGATGACGTTTATAAAAAAAACACATTTATGAAATGGAACTTTAAATATTAAAATAAATAATAAGATAAATAAAGATCTCGACTTTATTCATTGGATGATTTCGGACTGTTTCATCCAATCAGAAAATAGATTTTAAACGTAATTTAGACCCATGTTAAGTGAAATAATTAAGTACCAGTTTTTATACACTGCCAAATTGTGACATAACGAGTTGCCTCCCTTGTTGGTTCATGCTACTGTATTATTATTCACCCCTTCGAAGAAGAGGGGGTATATTGTTTTGCACATGTCGGTCCGTATGTCCGTCCACCAGATGGTTTCCAGATGATAACTCAAGAATGCTTACACCGACGATCATGAAACTTCATAGGTACATTGATCATGACTCGCAAAAGACCCCTATTGATTTTCAGGTCACTAGGTCAAATGCTCAAGGTAACAGTGACCCGAAATAGTAAAATGGTTTCCGAATGATAACTCAAGAACGCTTATGCCTAGGATCATGAAACTACATAGGTACATTGATCATGACTCGCAGATGATCCCTATTGATTTTCAGGTCACTAGGTCAAAGGTCAACGTAACGGTGACCCAAAATAGTAAAATGGTCTCCGGATGATAACTCAAGAACACTTATGCCTAGGATCATTAAACTACATAGGTAAATTGATTATGACTCGCAGATGACCCCTATTGATTTTCAGGTCAAAGGTCAAGGTCACGGTGACCCGAAATAGTAAAATGGTTTCCGGATGATAACTCAAGAACGCTTATGCCTAAGATCATGACACTTCATAGGTACATTGATCATGACTTGCAGATGACCCTTATGGATTTTCAGGTCACTAGGTAAAAGGTCAAGGTCACGGTGACCCGAAATAGTAAAATGGTTTCCGGATGAAAACTCAAGAACGATTATGCCTAGGATCATGAAACTTCATAGATACATTGAACATGACTCGCAGATGACCCCTATTGATTTTCAGGTCACTAGATCAAAGGTCAAGGTCACAGTGACCCAAAATAGTTAATGGTTTCCGGATGATAACTCAAGAACGCTTACGCCTAGGATCATGAAACTTCATAGCTTCACTGATCATGACTCGCAGATGACCCCTATTGACTTTCAGGTCACTAGGTCAAAGGTCAAGGTCATGGAGACTTGACACAGTTAAATGGTTTCCGGATGATAACACAAGAAAGCTTATGCCTAGGATCATGAAACTTCATAGGTACATTGATCATGACTCACAGATGACCCCTATTGATTTTCAAGGTCACTAGGTCAAAGGTCAATGTCAAAGTGCCAAAAAACGTATTCACACAATTGCTGCCACTACAACTGACAGCCCATATGGGGGGGGGGGGGGGGGCATGCATGTTTTACAAACAGCCCTTGTTTCAAAAATGTTTTCATGTAATACACTTATTTTGATATTTACAAAATTGATGCATATGAATGATAGACTTTACTGAAATCATTTTAATGATACTGAAAACATGACATTGAATTAATACTGATAATAATTTAGTATATATATTTTTCTTGATACAATCATGTACATCTATATCAAATGAGATCATACTGTAACTTCAGTGATGAATTTCAGTGAATTGAATTAAATCCAAAATATAAGTAACTCCTATATCTCTCCCGCAGCCCGCATACCTAAACATCCTGCTGTGTGCCTATCCAGATCCAGATAAAAAAATATGATTCATAATTATGTATCATATTATTAAGAGGGGATGATTTTACCTCTGTTGTATCAATGTATTGTTTTACTTCTTTAATCAGTGTGTTTAAAGATAACTAAACATAGCTCCAGGGTCAGTGCTTCAGGCAATGAATATTTCATATCCTGATCTCTTTTTCTAATGGATATTTTAAAGGGATCTTTTCACGTTTTGGTAAATTGACAAAATAAAAAAAAATTGCTTCAGATTCGCAAATTTTCGTTTTAGGTATGATATTTGTGAGGAAACAGTAATACTGAACATTTACCATGGTCTAATATAGCCATTATATGCATCTTTTGACGATTTAAAAACCTGAAAATTATAAAGCGTTGAAACGCAAAGCGATTGAATAATTTGGAACGTTCTGTTGTTGTCGTTTTATTTTGTGAATTTACAAAGATTGCTTATATTAACTATAAAATACGTCTTTCATACATACTTGGCAGGATGGCCGATCGGTCTAATTGGTTTTTACTTCAGGACTCCGGGAATAACTGGTACGAGCCCTGCTGCGGGCTACTTTATTTATTTATTTTATTTTATTCTTGATGTTTTACTGGAGCTTTTTAGATCCAATGTTATCATTTATCAGTATAAAGCATTTAATGACAAACTTTAAAACATGCCAAAATCTGTTAAAAGGCCCCTTTAACTAGTTCCTACATTCAATACAGTCAAATATATGTTTAGTAGTATCTGTACACATTGGTAGGTTAAATTTGTACATCAAATATTATTTTTAGTGAACAAAGATATAATTCAAATGTTCATACTAGATTAATTTAGAACCTTAGTCATGTCACGTAGATCTAGAGTCCGTGGTCATGTGGTAATTAAACATTTTTAAATATAACCACTTTTATATGGAGCCCTGACCAGATCTCAAATGCATATCCCTTTTCTCTGTCACCCTGGTCATCTCCTATCAAAATGGCAAATTATATGCAGAAAAGTTTATTATACACAATGGTTGAATAAAGTACTTCAGAAAAAATGACATCCTTTTCACATGGAAATTTCACTTTACCAGTCATGGAAAACGAACCTGCACAAAACAGATCAAAAATACTTTTTATGCGTGGATCATCCCATATCTTGAACTCTATGTGCAAAAATACACGTATCTCAAGTCTTCATGAAATCAGGAAAAAAAAAAGTTTTTAAGTGCTAAATTGACCTGGCTATAGTAATCAGATTATTATAAGCTCAATTAGTCTATTTATATAATATGCTTTGTGTATTGTAAACATACACACAATATTGCAGGTACATGATAACAATAAATAATAACAAAGCCATCCATACTATAAAGGTCAATGGCAAAGCCTGTGAGAAAAATTTGAACACGTTGAGTGTAATCGCACAACGTGCATATGGTGAGCTTTTGTGATCGCTTTATGGCCGTCGTGAGCCGTCAACATTTGCCTTGTTAACTCTGTGGATGCGAGTTTATATTCCAATCGTCATAAAATTTGGCCAGAATATTAGTTTCATTGATGTCTTCGATCGGTTCGAAAATGGTTACAATTGGTTGAAAATAGAGCTGTAACGATTCGGTTCGATGAATTGAAAAACCGGTTCAACGCCGCCGATTCGATTTCGATACCAATACGGCCAATTTCGATTCGATTCACTGCAATCCCGATTGATCCGCATTTTAAACCTTACTTTTCAAAACCGTCGTCTTAACGTTCTTGTTATTTGTAATACGTATTGTGATTGGTCAATAGCCATATGGATCCAATGAATGCATAAATTTATAACATGCTGAACATTACATCAGCCGGTAAAATGGCTTCTTCAACCATGCCGAAAGACGCACCGTCAAAATTATAATTAAAAGTATTTCGAACATTTCGGGTTTTCGAAGTTTCTGATGCAAAGGCAACTTGCAAAACGTGTTTTGTTGACGTAAGTTACCATATGGTTTGTTTACTAAACTGTGTGCATTCTGTTAAGAAGTCAACTGGATGTTGTTTATATATTTACATTTTTGTTTGTTGTTGTTTTCTGTTATGTGCATTTTATGTTATTTCAGAATAAATCAACAGGAATTTGTGTTCAATAAATTTGTTACTCATAAAACAATGTTGCGTTTTAACTTTTCAAAAATTAAACACTTTAAATGCACAACATAATAAGTTAATAACAAATACCAAACATATTAATTCATGCTCTGGACAAACCAAACATGAAAAAGTTTGCAAAATAAGCAGCAAATAGTTTAATTTGAATCGAATCGAAAATAATCGAATCGGACCATTTGCTATCGAAATCTGATCGAATCGAATGATGGGTGAATCGTTACATCTGTAGTTAAAAACATGGCTGCTAGGGGGTGGGGCATTTTTCATTATATTGCTATAGTAAAACCTTGTTAACACTCGAGAGGCCACATTTATTTTCCGATCTTCATTAAATTTTGGTCACAATATTTGTCCCAATTATATCTTGTTATCTCAGGTGAACGACTCTGGGCCTTCCAGTCCCTCTTGTTTGTTCATCTTACAATTTGAAGAAAAGATATCATTGCACAGATGTCTTTTTCTTTTAGAATGTGTTATGCTGCATTTCTTATGTGGCTTGTTCGGGGAATATTGTTTAGCACACGTCGATCAGTCCGTCAGTCGGTCCGTCCACCAGATGGTTTCCGGATGATAACTCAAGAACGCTTAGGCCTAGGATCATGAAACTTCATAGGTACATTGATCATGACTGGCAGATGAACCCTATTGATTTTCAGGTCCTTAGGTAAAAGGGTAAGGTCACAGTGACTAGAATGCTAAGGCCTAGGATCATGAAACTACATAGGTACATTGATCATGACTGGCATATAACCCCTATTGATGTTCAGGTCATTAGGTCAAAGGTCAAAGTCACAGTGAGTCAAAACAGTTTAATGATTTCCGGATGATAACTCAAGAATGCTTACGTATAGGATCATGAAACTTCATAGGTACATTGATCATGACTGGCAGATTACCCCTATTAATTTTTAGGTCACTATGTCAAAGGTCAAGGTCAAAGTGACTCAAAACAGTAAAATGGTATCCGGATGATAACTCAAAAATAATACTTACGCCTAGGATCATGCAACTACATAGGTACATTGATCATGACTGGTATATAACCCTTATTTATTTTCAGATCACTTGGTCAAAGGTCAAGGCCACAGTGACTCATAACAGTAAAAAGGTTTCCTGATGATAACTCAATAATAGTTAGGCCTAGGATCATGAAACTTCATAGGTAAATTGACCATGACTGGCAGATGATCCCTATTGATTTTCAGGTCACTAGGTCAAAGATCAAGGTCACAAAAAATGTATTCACACAATGGCTACCACTACAACTGACAGCCCATATGGGGGCATGCATGTTTTACAAACAGCCCGTGTTTGTCTTATGTTGGTAAATGTTCATCTATGTCAATTCTAGGTTAAGTTTGAAAGTAGGTCATTTGTGATCCAAACTAGGTCAACAGACCAAATCATAAAAAAGTTTAGTGAACACTCCAGAGGTCACATTTTCTTCCAGATCTTCATGAAAATTGGACAGAAGGTTATCTCGATGAAATAAAGTTTCAGTTTGAAAGTTGGTATATTGTCAAAAAGTATGTCATTAGGTCAAATTATAGAAAACTTCCTTTACCTTTCTACAGGTCACATTATCTTCATGATTTTCATGAAAATTGCTTACAATGTCCATCTTAATCAAATCAAAAACTGAATTTGCAAGTTGGTCATGTGCAGGCTAAAGCTAGGTTACAACTTAGTCTAATCATACACAAGTTTTTCACACTATATAAGGAGTTTTGGGTGAGCGATACAGGGCTATCTTGTTTTAGAACAGCCTGTAGTAAGAAAGGGAAGGTATTGTATTTGTTTCAAAAGTAACATTTTACTGTTATTGGAAGTTACTTAGCAATTATATGATGTCATAGTTTAGGTTATTTTGCAAACTTGTTATGATGTGACAAGGTGAGCTTTTGTTACCACTCTTTGTCTGTTGTTTTTTATTCAAAGTTTATTGTGAACACATTAGATATCATTTTACAATGTTTAAATTTGGGTGTCACCTCTTTGCGAGATTCTTATGAAACGTAGTCACCTCTATGTTATTTTGGGTTTCATATTCTGTCAAAACTTAGGGCACTAGGTCAAATATAAGAAAAGGTCTGTTAATACTTTAGTGGTCACATTCTCTCGCTGATCCACTTGTAAATTGGTTAGAACATTATTTTAAATGATTTCAAAGCCAAGCTTGAAAGTAGCATATTCAAAGTTTAGGTCACAAGGTCTAGTCTCAGTGATTAACAGGTTACGTTCCAAAGAGGGTCATGTGCTTCCATGCATTTGGTCAATAACTAAAATCATAAAAATCTATGTTAACACTTACATTTTTTTACCTGATCTTCATGGCAGTTGATCAGAATGTTCAAATTAATAAAAGTAGGAACTCCGTTACAAGGCTCAACTAGATCGGATAGACGCAAATAGTTTGTTCATACTCACAACGCCATATTTTTTTCCAGATCTTCATGAAAATTTAGTTAACATCACTAGGAAACAATCAGTTTCAGGTGAGCCACATTGTGCTGTTAAAGCTATCTATGTATAGTATAGATTGTTTCAAAACCTTGTTTATCAATTAAAATAAATGAAAAAAATGGCTTTCTAAAAGTTGTAGTCTTGGATGACATATTCCTCAACTTATAATCTATGACAATATTTTGAGAAGAAAAACAAAATTTAACTATTATTATACCCCAACATACTGTGATTGGGGGCAAGCACAGGAATTCTCAATTATGTTCCTCGAAAAATTATGGGTTAGCATATTGTTGCTGTTTTATCCATTGGATGTCTGGACAATTACTCCCAAAAGAATTGTTAGTTCAAATATGAGACTTTTAGGTAAACAAATCTCATTGAAGGGAGTGCAGTGTCCAAGAACGAAAACTATTGCACCATAACCATTAACTGTTGACCTGCGGATAAATGACAAGCAATAACAATTACACAATTGCGGTGATGTAGATTAAATAAATGGATGCTTATTTATTTTATGCTTTCCGGTGATTTTGCAGAAATATCAGTGAAATAAACTGGTATTTCACTGTTTTAAACAGTGAAAAATAACAGTGAAAATATCGACATTGTTCGCTGTTTTTCTGGGAAAATCGATATTCCACCGAATCCAACAAATATCCTCTATATATCCATCCTTTTCAAAAGCATCGTCACACCAGTACTTTCAGTACTTTGATTCGTTCACGCAATCCAGTTTAAAATCGCCGGGACCCGGATGTTGTCTCCTATAAGAACAGAACTACCAGTCGCTGGGGGAGATGGTGAAGTGGTGATGGTCGAGATTAATGAGCTCGCGCTCGTTGCTGAACTTGCACGCCCTGAATGTTGCCCATGATGCCCCCAGTCCGTGTATTTTTTATCCAGCCCGTCACACCCAGCTTATTTGCTGCGTGTAACGCGTACTGAAATAGTGAAACACATGCGAGGACTAATAATTATTGTCAAATTTTAACTTTCTTATCAAATTACATAGTTCAGCTCGCAATTTACTTGTTCCTCTACGCATGCCCAATAAACACAACGAAGAGAGATTGTGGCGGGGAGGAAACTAACAGGGAGCAGTCGTATAGAACACGACGGTTCAAATTGTAAACGCTTTCCTATATCGCACGCGGCAAATCGTTTATTTTTAAATTGAAATACTTTTTGTAAAATATAAAATTAGTTTCACACAATAAATACCACTAATCCTCTTTGCTTGCATCAACATCCAAATCGTGCATTTAGAGGTCGCAGTGATGAAGTGGATATGGTGTCCGCCTAGCGATCGTGAGGGCACGGGTTCGATCCCCAATGTGGGAACGTTCTTTTGATTTCCCCCATAGACACCAAGTACTGGTTCTAGTCCCAGGAAGCGGACTCGAGAGCGTTTCAAACAAGCCGTAGGCTTTCTACGCAATCGAGCAAAAATTAATAGGTTTAAGCAAAACTAAATCGTGCATTAAATTAAATGTACAATGAGTACACAGAAGAAAGCGTTTCTATGTTATACTAGTATGATACCGAATATTGTCAATTTTTTTTTCAAAATCATTCGACAAATTTCAGATGTTGCAAATATGCACACTGACTACAATGCAAAAGATCAGATAATAAACATGTTGCTCGCCAACGCTTATGAATACCATCGCAAACATGTCATTAAACTGCTTGAGTGAAATATTTATATGAGTAATGTTCTGAGAAAACTGGGCATAATGCATGTGCGTGAAGTGTCGTCCCAGATTAGCCTGTGCAGTCCGCACAGGTTAATCAGGGACGACACTTTCCGCTTTATGACAGTTTTCGTTTAAATGAAGTCTCTTCTTAGCAAAAATTCAATTTAGTCGGAAAGTGTCGTCTCTGATTAGCCTGTGCGGACGGCACAGAATAATCAGGGACGACACTTTACGCACATGCATTACCGGTATTTCCAGTTGTTCTCAGAACGCAACTCATATAAACCGCGCTCTGGGATAACGCTGTCTAATGCATTTTCTTTTTTTTAGAAGATAATTTCTATTAACGAAAACTTCTATAAAAGCGGAAAGTTTCGTCCATGATTCGTTTGTGCGGACTGCGCACGCTCATCTGGGATGACACTTTACCCACATGCATTTAGCCCCGTTTTCACAGCGCGCGTGTCATATGTTTTTTCAATTAACTACACAAATAAATTGTACTTTATAGTATACACATTGTACTTTGTTGATGTTGACATTGACCCAGTTATGCCTAGCGTCTAGAAAAAAAGGACTTGTCAAACAGCGTAGACCCAGTTGAGACGCCGCATGATGCGGCGTCTCATCGGGGTCTGCGCTGTTTGCTTAAAGGAATTTATGTAAGAAATATTCTAAATATAGAAATAAATATACTAGACATCCCTAATTTTGGAAATAAATTGATCCAATTTAGAAGGGTGGGAGTGTTCACTTGACATAAATGGGTTAATACCAAAATATATTTTACCTTTCTGAAGAACACCCCTGAAATAAAATAAAACAGCGATAAACAAAGATATCTGTGTACCTTAAGTTTCTTAATGAGTATTCAATGGAAATCACGGTTAGATTGTGGTTTATTTCAACTAGATGCCGTGTCAGCAAGAATGGCATTCATATATTGCAATATTTTAAAATGGGTGTTACAATGACCTTTGAGGTTGGGACACATGTATTACGCGCAATATATTCTCTCTACAGCCGTGCCATGTAAGGCATGTCATTTTAGAAATGCTAATTGAATTGTGAAGCCCAAGACTGCAAAAGCTGTATTACGCACTTATTTTGAATATTGACATTGAAGTATGACCTTGACTATTGAGGTAGAGGCAAAGACCTTGCACGCAAGACGTCATTACCAAATGACACGCATCATGCGAAAATGGGTATTATGCCATATGAGGCCGACTTGCGCAGTCTGGCCAGGAGCTACCCTGTCCCCTATGAAGTCAAGAAAGGTTCCATGGTATCATTAACATGTTAATTTATTAGTTGTTTTCACATTTATCGTTATCCGCTCAAACGATCGTTATTTCCAAGACTTCATTCTTGATTATTGAACCACAGAATGTAATTTCATTGGTTCATTTGCTCGTCAAGAATATGTAAAAGAAATTTGGCCAGCCAGTTTCCGAACAGTATACTCTATTAAATACGGAATACGTACCACGGGTTCCACCGCCGCGACATTACCTGCCTTATATGCCAAAGCAGCAACATCAACCTATGTCTATATATATTTGCATACTTGGTTAAAAATGGTTTACTTGTTGATACGATTAAAATCAAATACCTTACCCTGAACGAGTCCAACTATTTCGAAATCGACCGATAGAAACATCGAATGATCCGTGTAGTTTGTAAAAGCCTTCATTTTTTGTTTACGTTTGTAACGTAATGTAACAAATCCTTCTTAATGAGGCAGACTAATTAATTACACATGCACGCTACTTGTTTGGCGTTAGCTTATAGGCTACATTGAAAGTAGTGTAGATCATATTGATCACTTCGCTATAGGAATTTGCGATATCGATCTCGATAACAAAAATCAATCAAACACGTAACAGCATATTGAACAATACATGCGGCTTAATACGCAAGAGCTTTTAAAACGATTCACTATTGTTCAAAGAACATACACGCACACGCGCGCCTTAACACACAAAAACGCACAACACACATACGCGCCCGCCGGCACACCCGCACACGCACACACACACACAGTTTCGTATATTTTAGAACTATAAGTACTTGTCTTAAATTGACGTCATACATCATCTTCAATACAAAACAACAAATGTTATCTTTCAACGAATCCACTGAGATCGAATTAAATCCAAATGCATTTCGGATTAAAATACGTGCACGGTAAAGCGAACGCTAAATTACGAGGGTTTAATTAATATAAAATACGTAACTATTTACTTACGTTACTTTTAAACTAAAACGCTGAAAAATATAGAGCTGTTGAGGAATCGGTATATCGTGCCTAACATTTCATCTACGGTATTGAAATAAAAAGTGATCATTAATGTTTGCGAGCAAGTAAATAGCGTACAGGTATCTACGCCTTACTAATGTTTATTATCATACCACCGCATTGATATCTGCCTGATATAACGTTGCCTGATATATTTTTTATATCATGGTCAACAGGAAGTTCTTATATCAGTCAATGTTCGGAGTTACGTGGGATTTGCAATAAAGTCAACAATTTCTATCAACAATAATCAGGTTCAACAAAACAAACAATTTGATACCAAGAACGCATATATTTTATTCTAGTTTAAAGTCATAAATCACAAAAACGTTTATTTTTTTTAAAATAACCACAGCCCGCACTACAAAGTTAAATGACGCCATCAATGGGCCAATAAGTCTAAAATATCGATATAGTCATAGCACTCGCAAGTGTTGCACAGAAAGTCAAGGCAAATGATAACTGTATGGTAATCTTCAACGTTTTAACAAACGAGTTAACACGCTTATGTAAATATTGACACCATCATCAAAATGTCAATTTCAATACACATCTCCAAAATGGCGTCTCCAAACTATTCGGTGAAGTGTGTTCTTCGATTAAATTTGTCGCTGCAGTCCATTCCTGAACTCCAATTCAAGACGTTTATAATTAAAGCGGGTGTACTCTTCTCATTCGTAGTGCAAACAACTTTTTTCTCTATACGATGTTTAAAATAAGCGATTATTCGTGTCGTCTTTTCGAACGCCGTTGCTACATTTATGTCAACGTGTAAAAGCCGGATCAGTAAAATCAGCGGGGATCAGTACATTTTAAATATAAAAAAATGGATTGTTTTACAGATTTTTAGAAACATGTGGTATGATAAACAGAAAAACAGGTTACTGTCCCATCGTTTTGTAATATATCAGGCTCGGCACGAATAAAATAATGGCTCGGCAAGCCTCGCCGTTATATTATTCTAAGCCTTGCCTGATATATTACAAAACGATGCGACAGTAACCTGTTATTCTCTATATATCTGGTTCTAACTCTGTATAATACTACTAGGTATATTCTTCCTGTTTTCTATACATGAAGCGTATTAAAAAAGGTACGTATATAGGGAAACTTAACGAGGGAACCAATTGACAAGCTTTACAAAACTTGAATCAGAACTGTTACTTGCAAGTGCATTTTTCGTTGTTTATCGCATTTGTTATTGTTATACAATGTACTAAAATACTACTAATAGTACTTTATGGACAAACTTAAATAAATATAGTAATAATACCGAAACAGCCAAATAAAATCGTCACGGGGATTCGAAAATGTACCATTGGGAGTAAAAGAGATCGAATTACCACTTGGCATTTAAGGATTTATAACTCATTATTTCAATTTATAAGTTTTCTTTGAATAAAAAACGCGCATCTTTCAAATTATCGATGAAAAGCATTAAACGCTTTATTTTTTTTTATTGAAATCGATTGATGTGTTGATGAAAGAAGAGACATGTTTAGCATTGCATTCGTCGTGAATGTAGTTTTACTTGTTTGAAAATTATAAAAGTACATATATATGTATATATATATATATATATATATATATATATTTATTTATAGGGAGAAAGGTGTGTGAACAACCAGATTTACAAACATTCAAACAGACATTCATATTCCCAGAAACTTCGGCGTGTGCGCACAGCTACGGTGCAGAACGAGACATACATACTAAGAAAGCCCCATCCCCAAAAATGGATGGTTCATTCACAGGTATATATCTCGCACTTACACCGCAACACATCTCGACGTGGGAACAATTTTTACTTACACAGAATGGACAATGTTACATACATAGACACTAATTTACAAACATAAAACCATAGTTGTATTAGGGCAAGATCCGATAAGGATTCTAAACTACCCTCACACTATGTTAGAGACACCGCGGAAATCCGCTGGATCAAGAAGATACAGTGAAATCATTAATATATTTGTGTATTAACAGGGAGATAATTATATTTCACAAACCGTCATTTCCTATTTCTGGGATCTATTAATAGATACTCGTTCACAGTCGATAATTTATATATAGGGAGAAATAAGCATTTAGGACACACGTTCCTCCCGTTCAATATCCTCGCGACTTTTCGCTATAATTCAATTAAAATTCCAATAGAAAGCTTTTATAGCTCTCTCTCATTCACTTGCCCATTCGCACCCTCGCTCATTTGTTAACAATCTACAGATATGATCAAGGATGTATTTAGCATAAAACTAGAAAACAACAAGGGCGAATAACATTTTACCAATTTAATATAACAAAAAATTGTCTACACGTAAATAAGTTTAAAAAATGAAATACATACATATATACAAGTAAAAAAGTTTAAACATATTTACATATAAACACATGTTTACATATAAACACATTGTTAAAAGCATCTTGTTTTTAGTATAAAATGGTTTCCATGGTTACCCATTATTTGAATGTTGGTATTTTATCCTCAAATAAACATTTTTCTGTTTTCAACATATGACATAACATTCGTCACATCAATCTTGATGAATAATTATGGGAAATGTTTACACAATTATTAGTATATGTGAAAATGCAAACAATTAAACAAATTAACTGAGTTGTTTTAATTATTGACATTCCAAAACCAATTAATGTAAACTGTAAGTACTTAATGTAAAATACTGTTATATAAAATCATTTCGCATACAAAGTACATTTCAATGCACAAAATCCACACACCCAGTCCACTGAAAGCTTTTATTAATTTGAAGCGAAAAACTGGTCGTTATGGTAACCATTTGTCTTTAACATTGTACAATATAAAAATGTGCCTTCAAATTTTATCCTGGTTCAACGTTGAAATTGTACCCCGTACTTACATTTATACATGAAAACTGGCAAAAACATCATTGCAAAGTCAATTTGCATGACTTTATATTGTTATATTTCATTTCATTTAAAATGCAATTAATACTGTTATCTCAATATGTAATCAAATTACATAGGTATATAAGTATGAACCGAATGAATAACTTATTCAAAGGTCGATACATCTGTAGTCGAGAAGACGCTGGACGACCTGTAAATAAATCTCAAATACACACACACATAACTTATGCATATAAAGAAGAGGTTCTAACAATATACTGGTTATTCAAGAATCTAACAAATTAGAAACAATAAAATGTATCACTATTGGATTATTTCCAAGGTGAACCTGGTTTTTAAATATTTTTTAATTAAATAGAGGATATTTGTTGGATTCGGTGGAATATTGATTTTAATTCACGAGTAATATTTAATAATATTTTCACGAGTGACGCAGCTAGAACTAGAACTCAACTAGGTATTAACTGTTTAACTTTCTTTTATTCGTAAATGCAATTATGCAAATATACTAATTCGCTAGACTAAGTAAAATACATGTTTCAGATGTCTGTGTCCTTCCCAAATGTCTTTAATGCATTAGACTTGCTTTGACCTGACTTGCGGTTATTTCTATAAATTATGTATGCCTGTTTCATAAAATTCAATTAAACATGGTTAAAGCGAAACAAAGGTGATAACTGGTTTGCACAATCTTACATCACGTAGCGGTAACAATACTGTTTAAAAAGTTAAGAGCCTTCTGGATTTAAACGCTTCTTTCGGCTAATACATTGCAACATATTTAGAAGTTGCCACATAGCCTTGTCAAGTAAATATGTTGCTGTCTTCTGTGTGAAATTAAAGTTTGCGACCTTCAATTATTATTACAAAGCATGTTTTTAACCAGCTATATCCGTAAGTATGATTCTAGCGTATGAACAGGAACGAAACCTCCATAGACGTAAATTCTTCTCATCGTATTGATGAAAAGAACTATAACATGTATATTCATTAGTTTTGTTATTAACATTGAATTATAATGCAGTTGAGTTAACGTTTACTAACAGTTATGTAATGTTGCAATTCACTGTGGCTAAGCGTCATTTGGACATGCCTATGACTTGGTTTGTAAATGCTTTCAGTGAACATAAATAAAGTTTCTGGAACTTTAAATTCCTAAATAGATTGCTATACAATCTTTGATTCTTTTGTAAAATTGGATTGCAAAAGCTTGAATACAATAATTATCTTCTTTTATTAAACAAGTTTCAAATGTTTCGGTAAGTTTTTTGTACCATCCATCACTTTAGCGTTTTGATTATTTACGATTGTAGTGATCATTGAATGGAGCTGAATGTAACTGTTTGTTCTTCTCCTATTGCCACTACTATTGCAGTCTTAAGCCAATGATACTATTGCAAAATAGTTGACAGTAAAGCGCTTCCAATACCTTCGAAATCTGAATAACCCGATGGAACATTTTTTTCCATCTAAATGGTAACTGGATTTTATAATATCATCAGCAAGTGTGATATTTATTCAAGCTCTCTTAATAAATTAACGAAATTTTGCACTTTGCTGATTGGGTGAGTTCTATTTGGTTAGATATGTCTAACTTGGAGTACATTATTTGAGTTTTTCATTAAAAAATAGTTCGATTGTCTATATGTTAATTAACGTTAATGTAAACTCACGTTCAGGTGACCTGATCAAAGGCACCGATCAAAGTATTAATTTCATAATTTAGTTCATGAAAGTTTGTCTAAAACTTCCTTTGAAGCAGTGCGTGTGTTGTCGCTGTGAAGTTCTTAACTAGACTTCCATATTATTAATTAACTTTATAATATTAGACGAGAATGTGTTCAATTTGTTCGCCCCATACAAATTGAGCCTCGCCAATAAAACTCGACTTATACGAGAAAAAGGCGGCCAATATTGAAAAACACGACCAATACGGAAAAAGGTCGACCAATACGAGATTCAGCCAATCAGAAACCAGGAAAAAATCGGCCTTGTATGAGAATCTAACATTTCGACAATTTTGGACGCCATTTGAAGTTGTATGCTTAGTTTTTGTTCAAAAGTTTAAATCTTTAAAAAGATTATATTGCAATGTACTTCAAGCACTCTGCCCCTAATATATTCAGCTCCCCTTTTCGACAAAAACAATAGTGCAGTGTCACCACAACAGTAAGGTTCAATATTTGAGCATATGTACAATCATTCTATACATAGATGGTGACGTCACTACGTTATTGTCACCTCTATACTTAGACGCATCACGCACCTCCATTTGGAGGCATTTATGACTACGACACAAAGAAGTCCGCGGATGAATGAAGAATTTGCTTTATAAGTAAACATTCATGTTATGATTTAAAAGTTAAGTATTATTTTGTTCAGTCTTACGGTCTTATGTTAGTATCAATTATAATTTTCGTTAGTTTTCAACAATTTCGCTCTTTATTCATTTTTTTTTAAACAGTACTTTCACTTTCGGTTGTATAACAACATGTATCCTTTATTGACGAAAGTTTGCAATGAAATAGCGTTTTCAAAACCGCTTAAAAAATTTCAGAGGGTGTGTCTGATGCATGTTTTGAAAAGACACAATGTCATAGCTATATTGCCGACTAGTATGGGAACAATTTGATATTTCAAGTGGCTCCATTTGCATTGCAAGAGAAGTTCAAATTGACTTGTTCAGTTTGTTAAATTTTGACAGCCTTATTATATATATTTGTTTATAAGTGCCTGATAGATTTCTTTCTTTAAATAATTGAAATCATTGAAAAATTTAGTAAAAGCACAGCATTGATGTTCTATGATGGTCATTTTTAGTGGAATAGTATGTTACAATAAAACAATTATAACTATTGTATTAATGAATTTAGATTAGGTGTCATTTTTAAATGGGGTAGTAATTCATTATATGAGATTAGCACATTATATAGTTGAAAAATAAATAACACTTTAATGACTTACAATAGTGAAAAAAAGTAGCATTGAATATGTTGCAGGTCATAAAATGTAAAACTGAAGTTCAAACTCAGAAGAAGCTTTACAAATATTTTACACTGACAATACTGTTGATTTTCCAAAAAAAATCCTTCCTATCTTCGTGCCCTAGTTTTTTGGGGAAAATTTAAATATTATTAATATCATTGAGTTAAATTATTAAAATATCAATATGTTTTGATTACATTAGCTAATTATAGTATTATATTATTAATAATGAAATACTTTGCAAGGAAAGTCCAATTCTGTTTTAATTAGTCTTAATTAGCTACTAGTAAAATTGAAAATATCAGTGACATCCAATAATTGGATTATATGCGTGTGAATGCACATGTTTTTTTGACAGTTACATAGTACCCTATTTAATTGTATAACAACAAATAACTATAGTTCCACAACCCAGCCCAAGTTTACACAAACTGAATTAAGTCATCAATTGTTCCTATTTAATTATATTAAAAACAACATGTGTAAGATTTTGAGAATATCCTGTGTATTCCTGTAGTATTCCTTTAGTACACCCAGGGTTGGCACGAATCGACCGCCCCAGGTTTTTACCGGCGGTTTTTACCGCTTAAAACCGCCCCAGTCAATACTCCCAAATTTGTCATTACTGGTCAATACTGGTCGATTGAACTTTACCCCCAATTTTGATTACTATTCCATGCTTAATTAACAATATTGATAATATAAATTAAACAGACATGTTGCCAATAATCTCTTAAGCTATTAATACCCACAATTTTATACATGTTCAATGCAAATAAGTCAAAGCTGGTCAACTGGATTTTTCTGGTTGATTGAATTTTATTTCAATTTTAATGAATCATGAATGCTCAGAAAATTATGTGCTTGATTCAACACAACCTGTCAATTACTGTGTATTAGTTGTTCCTCATGCCCCACTGTCCCCAGTCTTCTCACAGTCTTCTCACCTATACAGGTTAGGGCATCCAAAACTGATAATAGGGCCTTAAATGGCACCTTCTTGACACAACCCTTACTTGTCATGTATTCTTGCCTGGATTTCTTTAAGTACTTTTTAAACAAAATAGTGAAAAAATATTTTTACTTTCCATTGATATAAAAATAAAATAAAAACATAATTAGAAATAATTATTAAAAGAAAGTAGAGTAGACCCACAATTGGTAACAATATGTGTTGGCAAAATCAAGAACTTTGATTGCTTATTCATTTGAAGACCAATTGAACTTTAAAATATAAAAACCCTCTTAATACAGAAAGGAGACAAGTTAGAAGTAACTATTAAATTAATAGCAAGTTATCTCCTTTTGTGTGAGTGAAATGAAATAGCCCAGGGCCTTCAATCCATTTTAGGGGAAGCGGGTCGCTACCCATAGCAAGGGGAATTTTCGCGGCGTTGCCCTTTTGGCGGGATTTTTTACTTACTCTCTAATTATAACATTTGTACATGTTTGCACTATTTTCATTGCTTTTTTCATAATTTAGTATGTTTGACAAGATTAAATTAAAATAGAATTGAGATATAATAATCATGAGACACATCCATCTATAAAAAAAAAAAAAATTAGGGGGAATTTACCCCAAAAAAGGGAAAAAAGTACACTTTTCAGGGGGGGAATGCGGCCGAATTTCGGCTGTGGATTTGACAGATTGAGGGCCCTGTAGCCTAAGGGCAGATTTGCTTCATTGTCACTTTCAGAGACATAACTCTGCATGCATATTATTACCAATTAAGGCTTAGGGGCCAGATTTATGACCCTAGAAACCACACTAGTTCTGTTTGTCATTCTGCCTATCAAATAGATATATCAATAGATCAGTGAAATGATGAATTATGGTTGTTTTTAGGGAAGCCTCAAACAAATTTTACCAATTAAATAGATCTAATTAGAATTGTTTTTATAAGTACCTGAATTTTTTCTTTCATTTATTGAGATCCTTGAAAAATTGACTAAAAACACAGCTTTGATGTTCTATGATGGTCATTTAAAGTGGAATAGTTGTGATTTTTAATGAAGAATAATAACTATATCCAAGTTTTAACTGAAACACAAATTATTTTGACTAAATAAATATCATATGGCCATTGGGGATATTTATTTTGAGACAAGTAAATAAAATTGTTATGTAAAATTTAAATTATAATGTCCCAATACAGCTAGTATGAACATTTGACATTGATTTGTAGTACTCAGGTGTTACCTCTCAAAAATATTCTTTAAAAATTAAAGGAAACTCAACAATGAAAATATTTTCAAAACCAGGCAAATAATAGGAAAGTTATGTTTTCACTAATATTAAGTAACAACACACACCTACCATTGAACAATATATCAGGCACTTATGGTGCAATATACAAGCGTTAATTGGATTAGCAAGTGTATATAACAAGATAACAGCTATTGTATAAAGGGGTACTTATGGTGCAATATACAGGCCCATTAATCAGCATTGATGAGATTAGGTGACATCTTTGAAGGGGGATAGTCATTCATAAGATGAGATTAGCACATTATCATACAAAAACATTTTAATATAGTTTATCACTGTTTTAATTATTATTAATAAATTGCTTTGAATTTACCTTTTTTTAATTTATAAAGTTATTAATTTTTCCTTAAATTCCACAAATTCATTTAATAAAAACGGGTAATTGTGTTTTGTGTTTCTTATATCAATAAGTTTTTATTACATTTGCTAATAAATTATATTATTAATAATAAAATAATGTGCAAGGAAAGTTCAATTCTGTTTTAATTAGTCTAAATGAGTTAGTAAAAATAAAATATCAGTGACGTCCAATAATTTGATAATAAACATATGAATGCATGAAAAAAATGTTGACAGTTACAAAGTAAATATTTATTTATCATATTTAACTGTTACAAGCAAAACAGTTTCGAAATTAATTTAAATTTGATTTTAACATTTTTCTATTCACCAATTGACCATATTTATTTGGATAAAAAACAACAAACACTACAATTGCACAACCCTGCCAAGGTTCACTCAAACTGAAATAAGGTGTTAATTGTGTATTCAAAAAGGGTCTTGATTACACATTATTCTTGGTTGCATTTGTGTTGAGCAACATGTATAAGATACTCAGTAAGATTTTGAGGATATTCCATTTATTCCACTAGTACACCAACATGCACTTACTAATGATTTACATGCAATCATTACACAGTTAAACCCTCCAAAAAAAAATTCTAAGACCAAAAAACCATACAAGCTGCTTCATAGATATTAAAAGTTAATTAAAGACTTCATAAACAAAATAATAATTTTGATAATAAACAAAGATTATACTTCAACCGAACAATTATAAATTTATTGGGGGGGGGGAACATCTGCACTAAAACTAAAATGGGGGGGAAACGTCTGGGGAGGAAACGTCTTTGGGGGGAAACTTCTTGGGGAGGAAACGTCTTGGGGGGAAATGACCGGAAACCATTCCCAAAATGGTGAAAAAAAAGGCATATATATTAAATGGAAAACATTCAATATTATGTCAAGAAAAATACAGCTGTAAAAATCTCACCTGCTTGTCTTTGATGTTGCAATTAGCACATTCAGCATTTTCAGTATCTACTAAATAAATATATGAAAGTGCCAAATGTCCAAGATACCATGACGTCTTCCTCAAAATGTTAGATCCTTCGAACTCCATTTTATTTTATCCCTGACTAATCCTCTCACACATTAGGCCTAAATGTAAGATTCCTTGTAATGTTCACAGCGTTTATTTTAAATCGTTTACGTTCTCAAATTTCAGCAGGTATTTAATTATAAATATTTATTTATGATTTTGATTTATTTACTATTTCGAAGATACAGTCTTGTAGCATGTTTACTAAGGCAGTTTAGTTAGTCTAAGTTACGTGTTTAGTGATTCTTACAAACAATAGACTGACATGAAAAGTGGCTCCTTTTGAAGCACAAACTGCATCCAACTATATATTACAGCTGGCCCGGTTTGATGGGGCCTGTTTTTGATAATAATTAATTACCATTTTTCACTTCCGTGTTTATTATGTTTACCAACGCCATGATGGAAAAAAGTCCGTTTTCCACAATGCTTAGCGCGCATTCACACAGGTCAGTAAAGACCGGTGTGACACAATGTATGTACAATATCAACTTTGAATATATTCAAGCTACAATGAGCGCCGAAAGCAAAACTAATTCGAAATAATGTAGGATTTACACATTACAAATGCATTTCCTAATGGCAATAAGTAAGTTTTCAATCCTTATTGTCTTTCTGAGTTGTATTAAAAACAACGGTAGTGGATCTAGTGTGGCTGGAATGTTTTTCAGATAAATTTTGCATAATTACGCGACCTTTCAAATTGTGTTCCTGAACCATGTAATGTATTGAAAGCATCTTTCGTCATATACTTAGTTTAAATGCAATTGTCCATTTGCTTTATCAGTAATATCGCCTTCAACAAACAATATTAATGAAATAATAATTATTCTTCTGAAATTAAATGCATGGAAAATTTGTTTCCTTTTGCAACAATATTCAAATTTCGTTTTTAATTAACATGGTATCTCTTAAAAGGTATTTTGGCGTACATCACATTTTCAAAGCATTTTGCATGGAAATATAAACAGGGAAAAAGTTGTATAGAACAGAAATGTTGCTTTTTTTTCAAAACTTCATACTTCATTTAATAGCAAAAACCTGAAAAGGGTGATTTCAAAAATAATAAAGCCTAAATGATTTTTTTTTTTCTCAAATTTGAGATGTTAAGTTATGGCAACAGTTTTGTTTGTATTGCGTAGGGAAAGGGTTTATGTTTTATAAATGAGTAGGGCTGTTCTGTCAGTTGTAATCATATTTTCACAACAAAAGATGTTAACCAAATGTTTTGAAAATTGTGTTGATAAATGTACATGTTTTTTGCAGTAAATAAAATCATATTAAAACATGTTATCAATAACGTTTGTGTTTTGTCAACATGAAGTATGTTCTTAAGAAAAATTTAAATACAAAATCAGAAGTGTTCTTCAAAACGTTTTTGAAAAATTGAAATTTTCATGTTTTTTAACACATCTTTTTCAAAACTATACTCCTAAAAGTTTTTTCCTGGCCACAAAGCAGTGCATCTTAAAGTAAAAACTCAGAATTATCAAAATTTAGGATGGCCTTCAAATATATGTGCAGTTTCTTTTTTATTATATAAAAAATCTGCAGAAACTAGCTTTTGCCAAAACTGTATACATTTTTCAAACATTTGTACACTTGGGATACTTGCATGTATACAAGTAAAATAAGCAATTCATTCAACAAATACAAATACTTTTAAAGTTTTTATTACATTTGACTATAAAAAATAATTTTTCCCCTAATATTTTTATGTGCTAGAAGGTCCATTTGATGATTTAAGGTTGTCATTTAGAGATTTAAGGTTTTGTGTACTTGACAACTTTATTTTTCATTTATTCTAAGAAATACCCAAACAGTCAGTAATATGGAATACACATTAAATTGTCATTCCGTATTTTTATTATGACCGTATAAAGATAAAATTGAGAGAACTTGAATAGTTTGCTGAAAGGATTTAGCATGATTTTAGGCCAAATCGGTACACTTGGGACATTTTCAAAATGGATGAAAATCTGAAGAAAAATAGCATAACTTTTATATGTTATAATGAAATACATTATGAAGTATTTTTGTGGCCCTTAGTATGTTTATAACTGATGGGAAATCATTTGGCATAAGGAATCTCCATGCAGTTTGTCATAGATCTGTATTTCCCATAAAACCCTCATATTTTTCTCAAATTTTATATCATTTGACCTGGTTTTCAATATATTTCACATAGTTGTATATGTTTTACCTTGGTTTCATAATTTACCTTGTTCTATATAATAAAGATCTATTTGACATATCCCTCTATATGCTGGAGATCTATATGTTGGGCATTGTTCTCTATACAAATGGATATCAGACCTTGTTCTCTAAATATCGAATGATGTTCTCTACATATTAAACATTGTCCTCTATGGCATTGACCTTGATCTTTAAATATAAGAAATTATGCCTCTTTTATATGTTGGAATTTGATTTCTATATATTAGACATTGCTCTCTTTACTTGAAGTTGATCTAACATTGTGTTCTCTATATATCAATCGGACCTTGTTCACGAGAAATAATTTAGATTTATTGGACGCTTTTCTCTAAATATTGAATAATTGAACATTGTACTTTATACAAAATACGTGTTTATATTTTTCAGTATGTTTGACCTCGTTCTCTATAATATAATTCACTGTTCTATATTTAGACCTTTATATAATTTAATATATATATATATATATATATATATATATATATATATTTATATATTTATATATATATATATATATATATATATATATATATATATATATATATATATATATATATATATATATAACAAAGTCTTTTTTAGCCTTGTTGTATTTAAACAAAAACGCTACACCGACGGACATTTCATGGACGATTTCCAAATAATGCGACTCGAAAAACTCAGCGGGTCGGACGAGTACCGCAAAACCATGGAGCAATTGTGGAAGTCAAAACTAAGGACATACCGACCATATGGCATCAACGTGCAAAAATAAACGTTAATAAAAGGGCGCGTAAACAACGTTGACGCCGGAAATGCACGACGTCATTTCCGTTCATAATAAAACACATGAAAATAAAAAATTGCCGCTGATGAAGACCGTGAGGTCGAAAGCTTCGGCAAAAAACAAATACAGCGTTTTTGTTATATATATATATACCTATATTAATAATATATTAAACATTATATTCTCTATATATTGGATCTTGTTCTTTATAAATTAGACCTTGTTCTTTTTATACTTTATACATAACACCATGTCCTTACTGGACCTTCCTCTGTAACACACTATATCCTCTATATATTTTGGTAAGGTGTCATTACTAAAATGAAATAATAATAAGTGCTGTACCGTTGTTCACCGTAGGTTTATCGTAGGTTTTAACGTGGTTTGGAGTTCAGATGCGTAGGAATTGTACCATGGGGGTGACAGCCTGCGTGGTTTAATTATAAGTGTCTGAAAGACTTTGTCATCAATCATATTTGACATTTGACCACGTTCAACTTTTATTTTAGCTTTTTTCTTCAGTTTTGCTTTTGAATGCTTTCTTGAATCGAAATTTAATCATTTATTCTGCTATTATGTAAGTTTGTTTTCACTTTCTGGAGGTTTTTAAGAAAAACGTTCATTTTGTGTCCCAAGTGTACAACATTTAATAACCAACTTCAGGTTAACATTAAAGATTATTGGAGAAAGATTTTGTTTAGTTTAAACATATTTATTTTCCAACAATGCACTTTTGTTTACATATGATTACAACAATGTTTATAATACGTACATGTTCGAATAGGATAGGAACGAAAGACAAAGTCTTATAGAGTTCTTCTCCCTATGTTTAAAATTTACATTAATTTGAGAACAGGAAATGTTTTTTGTTAAAATCTTATGGTAAAGTCAAATATTCTTCCTAGGAAGTTCCTCGGATAATCATTAATATCCTTATATTTTCCTTCTGAACACAAAACATGGAGACATACCCATATAATAAGAGTATTTCACCCCCAGAGTGAAGAAACCACATTTTCTTGGAGATTACACCCTTCTGTGTACTTCTTTCCATAAAATTAGTGCCTTTGTGTGTTTTTTTTAAAAGATTACACCTGTCCATCAAACATGATACAAATTTCGTACACTTGGGTCAACACGATATTTGTCTTGAAAAAAAGTTCACAAGGTTTTGTCATCAAATTTTCACAACATCTTGTGATAAGCATTAATGGTTTGAAGGAAATGATTTAAAACCTTGACAATACTATGTTATGAAAATTTTTAAAGAACTTTCTTACAAGATGTACACTTGGGACAAATTCTGACCACATTAAGTATTCAGCGGTTCAAATGTTACATGAGCAAATAATTGTATAAATACCTGTACACATGTGAAGAATAAGCATGTGACAGGTTAATAGGACACTTTTTGCCTATAAATGTTGAAGCACTTTTTGATGCCACCTCTTAATATGTGAAGAGAGGTGAAAATTGTTGCAAACAATTGCCAAGAACATCATTGCTTTGAACACTTGCTACAAGAGATATCAACCTAAGCAAGAAGCAATGTTCTATTTTTCTGAAAGTATATACATTTTTCTATTCATTAAATGATGGCAATACCTAATATTTCTTTAAGTTTGATTGAAGTATAGAATTGAAAATTGCATTTTACTTAAAATGTCACGCAAAACCAGTACACTTGCGACAATTTTAAGGATGTTTTTTTAAGATATTATGTTAATAAAGCAAGTTATCGGGAAGATTTTTCACATTTAAGTTAATCACATGGAAACGCTTCTGTACGATAGAAATAGAACTCAAACATGCTTACTGGTAAGAAAATAAACGCATGTTTCATTTAGGCTTCATTATGTTTGAAATCACCCTAATTCGAAAGTGAAATTCAAGCTTTTCTTGCTGTATAATATTATAAAGTTAATTAATAAAATTGTCATTAATTAGTTTAATTCAAATTGGCTTTGTTATTGAGCTTCAGACAGCCGTATTGTCCTTCGGCCTGCGGCCTGAGGCCAATACGGCTGTCTTCAGCTCAATAACAAAGCCAATATGAATTCAACTAATAAACAACATTATATTATTAGTAGTCAGATTAGTTTATATGAAGTTAGTTTATCTGAAATTATTAGTTAAATTAAAATGGTAGCTGAAAGGGACACCTATATCCTGCGTTCAGTGCGCTAACCTCTTGGTTTTGCGCGGTCTTTATATACTACGGATATATGCGTCTTTGTCATTTGCGATACCATTTCATACATCATCAACATACACAAATGAATCACTCAGGAAACGCCTCGACGAATAATGATTTCGGAAATCGGATTGAAACAATGTACTCTGTATTATTTTTCCTTTGGATACTGATTGTTGCGTCGTCGACATTCGGCAATACGCTAATAATAGTAGTTGTTGCGAAGACCAAAACAACTACAACAAGTGTTTTGTTTGGAATACTTGCAGGCATAGATTTATTTGTGACAATCCGTTGACCATACCTTCAAATACTTCTATTGTGGAGCTCCGTTGTACGAGAATTTCTGTTTGGTATTCCGTACGTGATGATTCCGCTCGAGTTCATATGGCAAGCATCAATTAGCCTATCGATTTGTACTCAGGTTGTTATAACAATAGAGCGATTCTTAAGTATAACAATGCCTTTGAAGGTGAAGCAAGTTATTACTCTTCGCGTGGTTGTTATAGCAGAGGGCATAACAGCGTTAGCTGTTTTTGTTATTCAATATCTACGACACTTCATCGCACTCAAAGTCGTCAATGATCGGGGGATGCTGATGTTTCGTCCGATAAGCACTGCGTGGGAGACTATGTTTTTTTTTTCTGACTGGATTTGTTTTCTAACTATACCATATTTCATCATAATTGCAGCTAGTATAGTTATTTATGTAAAGCTTCGGACATCATTTGGCGGAAAACACGCAAAGTCCAGCAGGGTGCGTTCTGTGACAATGAATTTGTTGGTCGCCAATTTAACATTCCTTATAACCAACATCCCTTTTAGATTAATGAATCTTTTGCTTCATAAATATGGACATGGTTTTACGTTAGATTTGTTTGAGGAGATACTAATTATGGAAACATGTACGACTATTTCGAATCTTAATCACGCACTTAATTTTTACGTGTATATACTTAGTGGACGGAAATTCCGAGAAGACGTGAAGAAGCTGTTTTCAAGGATTAAATTACGTTAAACAGTATCATTTATTCACTCTACGTCATACGTAAATAAGCGTCCGGTCATTGGTATGTCCTTTTTATGAATTATTTTTATCAAATGCCTCAAATATGTTTCAGTGTGCTGTGATATTAAGAAATACTCGCTTATAAATATTCGGAACTTTTTTTTAAAACTTGTATCACAGCGGTCAAGTGAAAAACTTTCAGGACATTTAAACAGTAAGCAATATTTCTGATCCAAACTGTCATTTTTATCAGAACTAGAAACATTTTTATAACATTTTTAAAAATAATAATTACTATTTAAATAATGTATTTATTAATTCATATTAATCTATCACTCTAAGTCTATAGTCTGGCTTATTTTGACACGACTCAGCTTAATTTTTAGCGAGGCTGTTTTCGGAGAAAACCCGAGCTATTGTCATAGCCAGCTCGTCGTCCGCCGTCCGCCGAAGGCGTCGTGCTAAAACCTTAACATTGGTCATAACTTTTTAAATATTGAAGATAGCACCTTGATATTTGGCATGCATTAGTATCTCATGGAGCTGCACATTTTGAGAGGTAAAATTTCAAGGTGAACATCATCCTTCAAGGTCTAGGGTCGAAAAAACAAAGTCAAGGGAAGTAATAAGCTTTAAATGAACATAGTTATGTGACCTGCCCACGTATATGTTTTTGTTACATTAATCATAGCGGCGCAGTAGGCGGCATTGTGTTTCTGACAAAGACATTGTAGTAAAAGGTCAAGGTCAAGGTCATCCTTTACGGTCTATGGTAAAAAATACAGATTTAAGGGAAGTAATAAGCTTTAAAAAGGGAGAAAATTATTCAATATTAAACATAGCCACTTTATATATTTGGTATGCATGTGTATCTCATGGAGCTGCACATTTTGAGTGGTGAATCTACAGTCACAGTAGTGGCTTTTAACTATTTGCTACTAAAAATAGAGATTTGTTACAATTATTTTCAATGGAAGTAATTTATATAATTATAAATCTCATATTATATATTTCCTTACCAATAATTGAAATTCTTTTCACAGTAACTGTACAATTTTTTTATTTTGATTATTTATAACCCAAATGATTGATTTGTCAAAGTTTTTTTTTAATGATATAATTATAATTTCTTTGATGTTCATTACATACCTGTGGACTTTTGTCCATAGATATGTCCATGATTTTATGAAAAAGAAAAAGAAAAAAACTCTGGTTATGATCTCTTTTAAAGTCTCTATAACACTCAAAATCAACGAAAAGTTCATTAAGTATTTCGTAATATAAAGTTAACACCTTAACAATCAGTGTTCCTTTTAGCAATAGCCAAAATTTCAACGCTAGATGTGGTATGATTGCATAGATTTTTTGAAGATACAAAATGCTCGTTTTTATTTATTTGTGCCCACAAAATATTCCCGCGAATATATCTATTCATACGACACACGAACACCATTTTAGTGTTCATGTGTCGTATGAATAGATATGCAAAACAATGATTAAAACGAGCATTTTGAATCTACAAAAATCTATTTTACCAGACCACATCTGACGTTGAAATTTCGGCAATTGCCATAAGGAACACTGATTTTTAATTGGTTAAGTTTATTTAACGAACAATTGTACGAAATTTTCATTGATTTTGAATAGTAAAGTTACTTTAAACCACAGGCCTTGGTTGTCAGTGATGTCTGACATGGTCATAATTGACTGTGAGACCCTCCCCACCCCCACCCCCGGTTGTATTGGACACAATTCAAGGGAATTAATAACCATTAAATGGGGATGATTTCTATACCTGCCAAATGATAAATAGAAATTTTATTTCAATTCGGCGCAGTAGGGGGCATTGTGTTTCTGACAAACACCTCTCTTGTTGGGTCACTAGGTCAAAGGTCAAGGTCAATGTGACCTCTAAAATAATAAATTCTGACAAGCATTCGCAGCCGAGCGTGGCACCCGTGATGCGGTGCTCTTGTTATATGTATTATGAATGAAGTAATCAATATTAGACTTTATTTTGCCGCAGTTGATGGCGTTGAGTATTCCATTCAATACCCAGGCCATACTATCAAATAACATAGAGATATAATATAGACTTTTAGATTTAAATGAGGTACGACTGAATACTATTCGTATTTAAAAAGTACGTAGATGAGATTTTAATATACACTGTGTCAAACAAGTGTGAACCAGCAAAATACACTGTGTGTATTAAATGTAAACCAGCAATTTACACCATATGCAGTCTGTGCAAAACATCTATATATACGATCGCCGTGGCCTAGTGGATAGGGCGTCCGCCTCAGGATCGGGAGGTCGATGGTTCGAGCCCCATGGGGAGCGTTTTGACGAAGGATGGATGTTTGTCATGGGACTTGTTCCGATATGGCCGGCTCGTGAACCGCGAGCGATAAACATGAATGGTTACCGACTTCTATCCGCCTGGCGCCTGGCATAGTGATAGATTGGGAGGTACATGGTATACACGCAACCTGGCTGGCCCTTTCAATAGGGGTGACACTATCATAAAAAGACCTTTTATACGATGTTTTGTAAGTAAGTGTTAACCAGCAAATACAATGTATATTATTGTAACAAAACGGATTTTGTGTATCGTCTAGGATGATTTAAATCTAGCGAATAGTTGTTTATGTTAATTATGAATTCAACCAAAAAGCTCCGATTATGAAATCGATGATTTTCATAATCGAAGCTTTTTCGTTGAATTCATAATTTATATAAACATGTTATCGCTAGACCAATTTCATACTCGGAGCTTTTTTGTTGAATTCATAATTCATATAAACACTTCATCCCAGTAGATACACAAAACCCCTTCGAAAATCATATCGTTGTATCACGATTTAAAATTATTTTCGATTCTCGTTGGTCTCATTTCAAATTTCATGTTTTGTGTTATAAAATGTCCTAATATGATGCTCATCGAAGGCATAATCATAATTATATTTTTTTTAAATAATTGCTAAAAGATTATTATCATAAAATAAATAAAAAATAAATAAAAATATAAATAAATAATAAAATTAAAAAAAATCATCATTGTATCATGATTTAAGATATTTGTCTTTTGTCGTTTGTCTCATCTCAACTGTCATGGTTTGTATTTAATAATTTCCAAGTCATTGGTATCATCTCACCTATCATGTTTTGTATTTTATTATGTCCAAATATGATGCTCGTCAATGTTAAAAAAAACTCATCATTAAATTATTGTATCATTGTTTCAAGATTAGTATCATCAAAATCAAAAAATGAAATAAAAATACAAATAATTCGTAAAATAAAAAATCATCATTGTATCATGGTTTAAGATTAAATAAATGTATAAATGTATATAAAATAATTTAAAAAAATATATTAAAAAAATATAAAAAATTAAAATCATCATAGCATTGTATAATGTTTTGCATTTAATGATGTCTAAGTACGACGCTCATCGATGTCACAATCATCATCAAATTATTTTATAATTGTTTCAAGATAATTATCATCAAAATAATATTTTTAATAAAATTATATTTTTTTAATAAAATATATTTTAAAAATAATCATTTAATTGTATCATGATTTAACATTGTTATTTATTGTCGTTGGCCGCATCTGGAAATGTCCTAATTTAATGGTTATCATATGTCAAGATAATTGTCTGTGTAGCTCTCAAGCTATGCTATTGTGTATTTGGGAATGATGTTCAAGTATTGGGCAAGTATGATTGACTGTTTTATAGTTTTCATGTGGACTTATTTAAGATTTTTAAATCATAAAATATGAATATCTATTTTGATGAAAAAAAGATGTATGTTACATAAAGGGTTTTGTGTATCGACTAAGATAATTAAATCTAGCGATAAAGTGTTAATATAAAATATGATTCAACCAAACTACTTTGACTATGAAATTAACCGCTTTCATAACAATGTATTTTATATATTATGCATTAAGTGTTATATATTAAATCTGTTGATGATGTGTTGTGAATTCATCTAAAAAGCTTCGAATATGAAATTGACCGATTTCATAAAAACGTATTATATCTATCATGCATATACGTTATATTAAATATATTCATGGAGTGTGGGGACCACCAGACACTCATACATGCACACATAAATGTTGTCGATTGTATTTTTTTAACTTTTGACTTTTTACTAAAAACCGACTACTTTTGTGTAATAGCATAACGAGGATAAATAGAACAGAACAGAACAAATATTTTATTCACTTAAGCATATTACAGCTCATCGTGATCAATATAAAACATTCATACATGCGTGAAAAAAAATTGTAATAAAGATAATAATAAATTACTCGTGAGAGTGTTGTGTGTATATGTACACACTGAATTGAGTATTCATACCCAACTATATATAAACAAAAAACATGAAATTAACCGACAATATATTTATACAACTTTTGACTTCAAACAAAATGCCGACTATAATGTGTACTTTTATAATAAAAAAACAATAAACATATTTTTTATAAAAGTGACTGACAATCGATGTTTGTAGAGACAAAACTATAGGCATCCATTTTAATATAAAAAGCGGGATGTGTATTTAGAAAAACAGCTCAGCTCATTTTGAAAATTAGCTTGTAGGAGAACATTTAGACGTATTGAAACTGAAATTTGTTTTTTTATGAATTAGAAATTATAATATTTGGAAACTTTGTATAAAAAATCAATTACATCACGTTATTATTATTTTTTTAAGAATAAAAGTGGAATTAACTTTATGTGCTTAAATATTAAGAAAAATGTCAATTTATAATATTTGGAACTTATCTTTTAAACTTGTATCATAGAATGAAGCGGTGAAATGAAAAACTTACGTGGCATTTAAACAGTAAGCAATATGTCTTATCCAAACTCTATTTTTTTTATCAGAGCTAAAAAAAAATTACAACTTGATTTTGCTTCTTTTTAAAAAATATTTGCTTATTAATAAATGTATTCATTAATTAATATTAATTTAACACTCTAAAGCTATAGTCTGCCTATTTTGATACGACTCAGCTTAATTTGGATACGTATTATTCATGAAGTAATTAATATTTGACTTAATTTTGCAGCAGTTGATGGCTTTGAGTATTCCATTTAAAATCCAGGTCATTCTAGCTAATAACATAATTATATAATATAGTCTTTTAAATTTAAAGGACGTTCGACTGAATACTTTTCGTATTTACAAGGCAAATAGTTGAAATTTTAATATACACTGTATGAAACAGAGTAAGCTAGCAATATACACTGTATATAATAAATGAAAACCAGAAATTCGCACCGTGCGCAGTATTGCAAAACAGCCATAAGATGTTTTGTATGAATTTAATCAAAAAGCTCGGATTATGAAATTGATCGATTTAAATTGGATGGTTTAATTCATAATTATATAAACACTTGATCGCTAGATTTAAATATCCCAGTCAATATAAAAAAACGTTACAAATCATATCATTGTATCATGATTTAAAATTATTTTCAATTGTCGTTAGTTGCCTCCAACTTTCATGTTTTGTATTTTAAAATGTCCAAATATGATGCTCATCAATGTCAAAAATATCATCATAATTTTATTTATAATTGTCTGAAGATTATTATTTATAAAAAAAATTAATAAAGAATACAATAAAAAAATTCATCATGTTATCATTAATATTATATCATTGTCTATTGTCGTTGGTCTCATCTCAACTGTCATGTTTTGTATTTTATAATGTCAAAATATTATGTTCATAAGTGTCAAAAACATCATTATTTTATTACTTTATAATTGTTTCAAGATTATTATCATCAAACTAAAAAATAAAATAAAAATATAAAAAAAATCATAAAATAAAAATGTAATTATTGTATCATGATTTAAGATTAAAGATATGTGTCAATGTAGAAATAATTTGTAAAATAAAATATGAAAAAAGTCAAAAAAATCATCATAGTATTGTATCATGTTTTGTATTTTATAATGTCTAAATATGATGCACATCGAGGTCAAAACATCATCATATTATTTATAGTTGTTTCAAGATTACTATCGTCAAAATTATAACTTTTAATAAAAAGTATAAATAAATATAATTTATCCAATATATTTTTTTAAATCATCATTTAATTATATCTTGATTTAACATTATTGTTTATTGTCGTTGGTGGCATCTCGAAATGTCCAAATATTATGGTCATCAAGCGACACATTTGTTCATAATTGGAATGAGTGACTTTAAACTTCTACTAGGGCATATTTTTATAAACAAATCGCTGTTTCGATTTCAACCGTACCTTAATATATGTCATGTTAAAAAGTTTCGTGTAAGTTTATCAAAATTACGCATGTCATCACAAGATTAAATATTGAAACTGGCAGATGGGCTAGACTTACATCTATCCCGTTAGATCAAAGGAAGTGCAGTGTTTGTAATAAACTCGAAGATGAATTTCATTTCATTCTTGAATGGACGTTATATACGGAACAAAGATCAAAATATATTCATTTGTATAACAGGCAATGACCAAATATGTACAAATTTATCGAACTAATAACATCGCATAATGAACTTTTACAGAAACATTTGAGCTGTTACATTTATCATATATTTCAGATTCGATTGCAAAATACCTTTGAATCATCCATTATTATACATGTATTATGATGTATTTCGTACTTTACGAATTGTAATGCTTTGAATCATAGCTTTTATGTAAGACTTATCAAATGTACTCATAAATACTATTTTTATATAGTATACGACATGACTTTTGGACCAGGTATGTGTTAATTTCGTTGGTGGTCTGTATAAGATATATACAATGATATTAAATATTAATTAATATCCAACAGCGTCTTTACGATACATTTTGTTGTGTTTGTTTGTTGAGATATTTGAACCGATTTATAACATCCATTTAACAATGTTTATTGTTTCCAGAGCCTTTGGGTTGCCTATATTTACGTTTCGTATAGGTAGCCTGCAAGGGCTGACGTTTATGCTATTATTACATGCATGTGTTTTAATTGACTTATTTTAGAACATCTAACTGTCAACAAGTCTTTTATAAGCCTGTTATTATCACAAACTGTTCTACTACTTTAAATATATGATGTATATATACATGTACTAGTATCATAAGAATATTCATCATTAAACCAATTCTGTTTATCCGGGTTAGTACAAAGTATTTTTATAGTACGTTTAGCTAATGGAGACCTAATAGATGTAAATTACAGTATATTTGGTGTATTGCATTAATTTAAGTTAATTAGCCTCATACACTCTGACGAAATTAGGACATATTTAATTACATGGGTACTTTCGATAATTATTTACGTTCTAGTGTAATATATAATAATACATTTATGCATCGTTGTAACTAAACGTTTTTATTTCTTTGTATAACTTTATTTTGTATAATCATAAACTTTGTTTTTTGTAAACACTGTATGCTTGCTTTGTCCACTTGGGCTTTTTTAATCTATTCATGGAGTCTGGGAACCACCAGAAACTCCTACATTTACACATAAAAGTTATCGATTGTATTTACATAACTTTTGACTTTTTACTAAAAACCGACTATTTTAATGTAATAGCATAATAAGGATAAATAAATTATAGTATTGGTCATGAAATTTACCGACACTTTATTTATAAATTTTTTGACTTCAAACAAAATGCCGACTATAACGTGTACTTTTATAATAAGAAAACAATAAATAGATATATTTGTTTAATATAAAAGTGTCTGTCAATGTATGTTTGTAGAGACACAACTAAATGCACCCATTCCACTTTAATAAGCAGGATGATTCATAAGAACATTTCAGCTTATATTGAAAATAAGCTTGTAGCAGAACATTAAGACGCATTGCTGATTTCATAAAAATTAAACCCGACAGTTGTTGTTTTGGACTTTGAAATTATATTATTTGGAAACTGTGTATACAAATGCATAACATCAAATAATAAATATGATCTGAAAAATAAATAAATTGGAATTAACTTTATAAAAGACTTTGTGCTGAATTGTATTCTTTTGTCTTCGTTTTGAATTTTTGTGTCGTGGTTACGAGTTACGTTGAGTAAACGTCAACAATGCAGCGTTAGCCAGTACATGCAGAAACAAATACAAACCCATTATTATCACAACATCTGCGAAATATATCTGCGAAGACAACATAACTGTCGCTTTATTTCCGTTTATGTATAGTATTCTCATTGCATGCGTGATGTAGCCTGATTATTTTGTGCTTTAATTTCAATAATTACATTTTATCCCACTTTTACAGCGAATTCGGCTGATTAAAGCCCCGTTGATTAAATTTCTGCTATACGCCACGGCACGAAATGACGTCATAATTTCGACAAAATGACGTCAGAAATCCAGCGAAATTATCCAGTTAAACTAATTTTGTTTAAATAAAAAGGTTTTCTAAATAAAAAGTGGGATAAATAGAATAATCGCCAAGGCTCGTGCTTTTTGTTTTCTAAGCCTCGCATGATAAACCTGATCTATAATCAACTTTAGTCTCTATATAATACGTACACAATTATGATTCACCGAAACTAAAATCCATACGTCGTTTGAACAGTTGATTTATTTTTCCACAAATGCGCACGGGCGTACGACGTCACCGTTTTTACCGCTTTTTTGTTAATTACGGAAGGCTATTAACACCTTATTCATGATAAAAGCAAAAATTTTAGGAGAAATACTTTATTCATCAAACGAATATATATCAATTTTCACTGTTTTACTATACTATGCTTTTTTATCCTGAACAATAAAACTATTTTTAGCAAAGCTTAAGAGATACATTTACTTATATGTACGTACCTACTATATATATATATATATAATTGACATATGATGATCACTCTATACAATTAAAGCATGTCGTAAATACTAAAAGCATGCTTCAACAGTGATGTGTGTCTTCTAATTAGTTCAACTAACTAATATAGGGTGTGCATGTAATTCATTTTACTCAAGAGCACACACTCTTCAAATAAGGCAAAAACAATGTCTTCCATTTTTCACAAATATTGGTGTAAGTAATCATAGCATGACGTTTGCATATTGGGAACTTCTATGCATGGAATATTGAAGCAAAATTACGGTCGGTTTGCTTTTTTAAGATATGTTTCATTATTAACATTGATCCAATTGTATAAAGTACATATTTCATCAAGTTATGATAAAGCCATCACGACATAAAATTCCAAACAAAGCTACAATTAAGGATAGATAAACTAGATACCATTATAACAGCTGTAATCATGATTATAAAAATCCTTCGTTTTTCTTGTCTAAAAATTCTAAATTTTAAAACTAGTGTTATTAAAATATTATATTATATGACAATCTTCATTTTAAAACATATAAATGTTTTTTTTTAGAATTCTTATGTACATCCACGACATGCAATATGCATTTAGTATTCAAGATTTGTGGAAAACCTTGGCATAAAAATGTCTATTTATTTAGTCTCATATTCGAAAACTGTTTTTGACTTCTAAAAATGGTTTCAAGAGTAATAATACTTACTCATTGAGCCTATTCAAATTGTATCAACCGTTTTCTTTCTTTAGATATTTTTTAGATTAATGTTTTGTATTATTTATGTATTGTTAACGTATGTAACCCCAATAGATATATATCTGAGGACTATTCACTAAAGCTTCCTTGCCGAAACTTTTATATAACCCCACTTTCATGGGTATTCTTATAAATAAGCATGTCCTACCCCCAATCCTTCGTTCCATCACGACGTTCATTTGATGTTTTTCTTTATTTCATAAGAAACTCAAAACACATCGCTTATAAAGTGATGACACTATACAATATATTAGCCAACATCTCTATATTTTAATTAAGATAATTTCTTCTTTTAAGCAGAATAATAGATGTTGTTTTGCATGTAACCGAAATACATTTGGAAGAGGCCCGCGCGTGCCACAAACCCACTGCTGGGTTACTTGATAAAGTTTCATCCACCCATTGCCAGCATGTCTCCGAAGTCTCCGTCCATCGGTACCACAGATAAAACGTCATCTGCCAATAATAACGACCGGACCCAATCGTCCATCTTTTAGGGACACACGGGCAAAGCGACGTTTTGTGAAGGTGCCTTCATATACCTTGCTGATCCTATTAAACGCATCGTAATCTCCAACTCAAACCTCTCATTAAAACTACGAGCACTTCTTTTTAAAGGATACCAAAAAAGAAGACACATGTAAATGTATATAATAGTGACCTCTCTACGCAAAATATGCTGAAAATTAACTCCCTGTATGTTTGTGGCTTGAAAAACAAGATCCCATTTTCCGAATTTTATAAAACTTGTTAAAATGTTTGATAGTGTATATGTCCAAGAAACAAAGTTGACCAATATGATTTTTTTTCCTTACCCGATTATTCATTTTGTCAAAACCAAGACAAGAGAAATACAAATGAAAGTCAGGTGTTGTATTTTCTTTTTTTAAACGATCTGAAGAAAATATTTAATTTGACTACTCTAGAATCTAATTGTGGATAAATGCACTGGTAAAATATAGGTGCAGGGGTTGACTATTATGTTATTGATAACATTAATATTACTACAGAAAGAAACAACATTTCCATAATGATGACGAAGTATACTCGCTTGAAATAGAAGTAACCTTCAAATGTCTACAATATTATAAACTCTTTCCAACTGGCGATACTAATGGCAATACATTAATCTTGCCTGATAACACCATATCAGACGATTTTCTATTCAAACATTTTCATCTTACAGAAGATTCATTATCCCCCTGTAACTTTTTGGACTTATCTTCTACTATGTCCTTTCTTTCAAGCCCAAAACATTATATACTGCAGTACATCCCCGGTAAATACCGGGTACATCCATTGTCATCCAATTTGTAGATCTGATGTGTGCCAGCAGCCCTTGGGTATTTCAAAAATAAGCAAAACGTATGAAAACAATAATAACGTTTGTCAAGCGTTAATTATGATGTTCTACCTCTGGTATTATAAACCAACACCACATGACCTTTCACGACGATCACTGATATTTAATTATAATTTTACCAATTTAAGCTTCAATATATTGTCGCTGTATTGAATCTATACATATCTAATTATCTATAATAGTATCATATTGGTTAAATACTGTTTATCGCATTTTCGTTGTTCTGGTCACCAACTTATGATAAAAAAAAGGTCGTCATATCGGTATTGACAAGGAATATAGATTATATCCATTGTATCTACAAATGTATAAAGTATTGAAAATGAGTATCACTTTTTTATTTGCCTGTCCTTTTTTCATGGATAACTGGTTGGAATGTACCGTATCAAACATTTATTTGTGCTCAATACGTCTGACACTAGGCAACAAGCTATTTTTGCATTGGGTTGATATCTTGACGTTGCATATAAGTTACGGGCGAGATTACAGTAACTGAAGTCAGACTTGCTTACTGTGTATATTTTGTGCGATATTTTTTCATTTGTAAATGTTCTGCTAAATCAATTAAAACCACCCGCCTCCGATTTTTGTTCAAATACATTTAGCAAACGGCTTAATGTTTAATTATATATCTAAAAGCATTTTTCTTTTATTTCACTAAACACGTCTCACTATTACTTTTGTTAATAGTGTATACAATGTCACTAAATATGATTGCTACATATATGTTTGTATTCTGGGCCGGTAGCCTTTCAGTACTACAAATAAAGCTGTTGTGTTATTGTCATTTTGCGAGCAATGTCAAGTCAACGAATGAAATATTCATACATCAAATATTTCCCATTTTTACTTGTACCGATTTATGATTCTTCAAGAAATAATAATCATGCACTTACCATCGCAGGGCAAATCATGGTAAATTTCATTATTTAATCCAGTGCAGAATTGTAAACATGGTGCGAGCGTTCAAATCTTGCACACGAAACGCAATGCCAAATGTTCTCATTCAAAACAATCCAGTCACACTTTCAATGAAATTCTTCACTCAGAGGGGATAGTCACGTGAACAAACAGAAGGCGACCTTTCTGCCGAAATAGGTATTTTTCGCCGTTTTATACCCTGTATTTATTTTATTTATTGTTAAAATGGCGCTCACTTTCCAGCCATATCGGCAGGAAAGTTATAAGCGTTTGTATCGTATTAATATTCTCTCTTTGTCTCTACTTTACTCGCTGCGAAATTTCTTAGCGGGTCACAAAATTGCAGCTCCAATTGGTTCCAAAACTTGAAACTTATTTCAAGAAAAGTATGACAAAGACAGAAGCAAGCAAAGAAAATTGTGTAACATGAAATTGTACCTTGCTTATTGTTACTTCTGCAAATAATAAACAAACGACCAACAAGTGTGTCAATATATGAATTATACTTCAAATGTAATCGGTGCTTTGAAAAAAATGTACTCCAATTAATTATTACATTACAGGGCTATATCCAACCTTCTCGCAGAGATTTGACTGAAGCCAGCATATATGGATCAAATCCCTGCCTTCATTACCAACCACTTGATGATAGTCGAGCCGGTCGGTACAATACTTTTCCCGTTGTTATTTTTCGTTTTTTTTTAGTTGACGTAATTAAATTTTTATGATGAACCTAAACTTATTCGCTATAATCAAAATATAAAAGAAGACGATACTGCTTTTCATTAAATAATACTTAAACAAAAATAGAGCATATAGCTTCCACTTTGCGTGGCGATTGTGGTATATCTACGACTTATTGGCTATTTTAATTACGAAAACTCATTATCGATACTGAAGTTGATAAATGAGGATAATGATTGTTTTCATGTATGCATATTTGTCTTGTATAGTATCTCTATTCTCAAGTACACCTGTTTGTAGTAAGTTTTCAAAAAGAGCACTTCTTGTTTTTGATAATGGTTGTATCGCACACAAAATGTGTATATGAATTATTTTTTTTGAATATTTTTTCTTTCCAAAAATATGATATATTTATTTTATATACAAAGATACATATATACTGTTTTCATCAGATTCTCATTTATTTACTGCCAAACTTATCAATTAACACTATAAATGCTGAAATAGGCTTGTTGTTTAAGTGAGAAACAAAATTAACAACAATGTTGACCCATGATTATTATTCATAACAAATCGCCTAAATGTCAAAAAGTATCAAATTGCGTGTTTTATGGGTCACTAATGTTATATTAAAACTGAAACATATGCCTTCAGATATTAGTGTAATGATGGACTACAGTAGACTCTCTGTAAACCGGACGGTCTCGGGACCGGCCTAATCGTCCGGTTTTCAGAGAGTTCCGGTTTACCAAGAGTTTTCATATTGCCGAAATATACACGGTATTCATTGTGTACATAATCAGATAAAAATAAAACAAATCGTATACATTTACATGTACCATGTGATAACTGTACGCAGGTACTGATGATGTTAATTGCATTCTTAAAAAATGTGTTTTTAATCGATTAAAGGCAAATACTGATGGATGGATATTTAACAGTCATATTTCTAACAGTTTATCTGACAAACAAACAAACAACCATTTCAGCGTTAAAAACATGGCTATAAGATCTTTTAAAATACCCGAGAAGATCTCAAGAAAGTGATCGTCGCAACGGCATGCATTAATTTCTTAATTTAGTTGTTTATCATAGGCGATAATAAATAATTAATAAAACGATCGAGTCAATCACTTTTTGGTGTTACCGCACGTCTATTATAGACATTCACAGTTTGTTTACATTACTTAATCGGAATCCCATAGCGCGGTAATGACTTTACACCTTTATGGTTTGTTTAATCCGATTATCGATAATTGCGCGAGCAAAATGTGACACCGCACTCGGTTTGCCGACTAGGTATTGTTATTTTCACGCCTCGGGCATCTTGAGAATTTAGACCGTCCGGTATACTCAATGTATTTTACGTTGAAAATGACAAAATTTACGGAGATACCCGTCCGGTTTCCGGTTTTCAGAGAGTTCGGTTTATTCAACATTTTTTAATAAAGAAATAGAAGGAGAAAATACGGGACTGGCCCGACCGTCCGGAATCGGAAGAGTTCCGGTATTCCGAGAGTCCGGTATTGGCAGAGTCTACTGTATTTGATTAGTTTAAATTATGAAGATTTGTTATGGAAAAAGACATTACTACTTAAAAGGAGCAGTAGGAATGACAATCACAATTAAATAACAACCCATTGCTGTTAACTTAATGAATATCCAAATAACCGTCCATGTAAGAAGCAAGTTCACTTTTTGAGAAGCAAATGTACCCCGTCCATGAAATGCACAGACATTGCATTTTGGAATAACATGAATTCCCAGGTCACCAAGGGTTGCGCTTTTGGTTTTGCGTTTTATGGTAAGCCTTTGCTAATACCAGCAATGTTATATAATTTTCTAGTTTATAAGATCATATTGAGTACAACTGTTACTTCTACCTCCTTATTTTGTTTCTAATATACACTTCTAAAGCCTCGTCCAATGGGATCATTTGAAAATATGACAGGAAAGCACGACTGATAACAATGTTAACAAACTGTTGACAACAAACCGCACGCACGCCCCCAGGAACAACACATTTTCATAAATCTTTGAATCGATATTTTTTCTCTTTCGTATTGCGCAAGTCATCACTTATTAATTACAGGGATGCATACTTGTTTCATAACCTAATCATACACAGTTCACAAATAGCGAATAACAATATCCTATTAGCGCGTAAATGCTTACCGGTAATGAGCTATGTGATCGTGATGTCATTAGTTTGAAATAGATTAAAGGGACTCGTTCATAGTTGGGAGTATTGGCGATAAACATGGATTTGAAAAATAATGTTCACATTAAATTCGAACAAGCAAAAAAAATATGAATAAAAAATGTTCAAAATATTTGTTCACTTATCGATTACCATCAATCGAAAGCGATAACATATTAATTTATGTAATTTTCGTCTTTTATTTTGAAATTCGTGAACTGCTAACAGAGCGCTCAAACACGCCTTTAAACCCTTACGCCTGAATCGATAAGTGCTTAAGCGGTATGTTTTGCTTTCTGAAGTAAAAGATAAATAACATTGCATGTAACGTCTTTGTGGCTTTGGGCATTCAGGATACAGAAATGAACATAATTGCAGTTAAAAAAAAGACATCCGGATTTAACCGCAGCTTATACATAATAAACATTGTCGACTAATACATAACTTGGTTTAACACATGCCAAATTGGGGTTTTAATCATATCCTTATTGGCAGATGTATGTGAAAATTGGAATTTAAAAGGAAACGTTAAGTTTTTATAACATGAAACAAGTCAGATTATTGATATCATACACAATTACAATACGACAAAAACCTGTGTTATTTCATTTGATAACACTAAATACATCAAAGCTAATCAAACAACAGCATACTTTATGTCTGCAACGTTAATCTATCGTAAATCACAAGATCAATATTTTATTCAACGGGTACATTTAAGTATGCATGTACAAACGGGATTGGCTTCGGGCAGCGTCGACGCACGACTTAGACCACATGAGCTGCACGCAGCAAATCTCGCGTTCGCTCGTGAATGATCTGATATGGTCGCGGGAAATTCACATGGAATATATTGTCACGCAAAAACTTGAAACGAGTATAATTTATCTCGTTAAATTTATACTCCCAGACCACACCAAGCGTTGAACAGGTTCAGACGAAAGTTACCATACCGTCATAACTTATAATATTCAAAAGTCATACGTATTCATGGCAGTAGAAATTGCCAAGACAACTTACAATTGACAATTTCAGGGTAAGATGCAATTTAGAAACATTATTGCCTTTCACTAACTTTGAAATCTAAACTTCAGTAATAATGTTAACTTCCTTTTATTTCCATGCACTTTATTTGACAGTATGATAATAGTTAAAAAAATCAGTTGTATTTTTTTAAGTATGCCACAATCGTTCTCATAAATAGAAATGCAATAGTTAAATTAGGTAGGAACTGTGTTTCCAATATACAAAATTGAATATATAACTGTTATTTTAGCACTTTTGACACATTTGAAAAAAATAATCAACGGTATATTAAGAAGTGAATAGAAAACACGCTGAAATCTTCACATGTTTCAAAAGGGAAATCACATTTAGCAATCAGATGCAATTTAATGTATGAAGTCTGAACGAAAGATCAAGAAAAGGGCAGTAAAACTGTCGAAATTTACTTCAGTCTCCTATAAATGCATAGATACGTATGATAAGAGCAAAGGCATGCACGTGATCGCATGAATGATCGAGCTTGTTGACAGTGTCATCTTATATTAAGATTGTTGCAAGTTTTTCTCGTGATAAAACAAATATGCATAGGATTAAAAAAGTTTAGAACTATTACAATGTTTTGTCATGAGACATTTCAATCACGTGAAAGACTGTGAATAAGTCGCTTTTGATAAAATGCCATGAATTGATTATGTCTCAGACTGGTATTGAAACAACGACATATAATGCTTTGTATCTTAGTCTTTCTCATTTGTATAATAGTCTTAAAATAATACGTTGAATTGAACTATCATCTATGTATTTAAAAGGTAACCTCAAAATATAAGTCATGTGACTTTTACTCTTTCATCACCACCAAATGCAACATGCACATAAAACTGAGCCTTTATTTTGTTTACATCGACTACCGTATCCTCAATATTTCTTAAGGTAACAGACAGAGAAAAAAAAAGAATTTATAGACACTTTATTTATCACAGAGCTTTGATATTCACATATATTACAACGAATTATATATAACAAGTCTAAATATGTCTGATTTCTCATCGTCAGCTGAGCGATAAGAGAAGCGTCAACGGCGTCTTCAACGGCAGTACCCCTTTACAGACCACCGTCGCCATCGTCCCAGATGTCATCCAAGGCCGCGTAGATCGCATCGGTGATGGCTCTGTTTTCCGCGGTGTTCTTTTCTACACCGACGGCCCCTGATCGATGATTATTGTCCAGTTGAGCAAGGAGTGAGTCGACGTAATTCGCCTTGCGCTCAGCGTCTGATGTGTGATCCTCATAGTCGCTGTCCGAGTCCGTATCCGACCATACGCGCCCGTTAAATGCGAGTTCCTCAGGCGTGGGGGGTTCGGCGGCTACAAAACCGGAACTTGTACCCGGCTGAACGTTTTGCCAACCCGGGTCCTTTGTCCAGTCGTAGTCTGTTCTTGGTTCCAATGCGTCAACGGCTTCGTCGATACCGTTTCTACCGCTGGACGTCTTGGATCTTGCTATTGTTTTGCGGAAAACTCTTTTCCACCACTTCATTTTTTTCTCTGGTCCTTTAAATTCATTTACGTCTATTTCTTGGTGAATGGTTACTTCAGTCGTACTTGGAGCCTTAATTTCTGTCTGAACAAGGTCATTGTTTTGCAATAATGCTTCATCATCTTTTTGTAACACATTATTCGCCCGATCAGACACTTTACTCTCACTCCCGTTGAGTGATACAGCTTTTCGGAAAGGCATACTTTTCCGAAGCATATGTTTTAGCTTTTTACCAAAGCTCTTCTTTGCAGTGTTCTCCTTTTGGCTAAACTGTTTCGTTTTCTTCAACTTCTTTTCGTTTGTCTTGTCTGTTGTAATGTCCGTTTTCTTGGCAGTTTTTATGTCCGTTGTCTTCGACTTTTTCATTTTCTCAACTTTCTTCTGCTTTGGTTTTTGTGTCTCTGTATTATCTGTTTTTGTTTCATTGTCCGCACTGTCTATTTTCTCAGGTGGCGTAGTACAACTACGACTGTCGTTCGACAGCATGATACTTTCGTTTGGTTTAGGTTTTGTATTCTTGAGATAATACTGAATCCAGGCGTCGTATTGCTCCCGCTTTGGCTTTAAACAAATCGCCGACAAAGAATTGTATATATAACTGAAATCACTCGCCATTGGATTCTGCAGCTCAGGTCTGCAGTTGTTGGAGGTCGAACAATAACCGTCTTCCAAGTCTTCCACGACGATATCATTCTCGTTTAAACACACTTGCGTGGTGCGTCTGCATTTGCGCGTGTTCAACTGAGGGAAATTCATTCTCATCCATTTGAAAACGTTGTCTGGATGGCTTGTTGTTTCAGTAAACGCCGCTCGGCTCTCAGGATGTGACGCCAGGCCTTGAGTGGCTTCGATCATTTTCAGAAAAAGGACTCGATTTGATCCAACCTTTGTTGAATATCGCATTCGGAACCAAGTCAGAAGCTTCAACCACATGCTTGTGATGTCCTTATTGTCCTCGTCAAAATAGCGCTCATAATGGTTCAACAGCTGGTTTCTGACTGACTTTTCCATGTTCTCAAATTCTTTTAAAACAGCCTTTCTGTAACTGTCCCTCCACTTCCTCAATGCATTGAAGGCATGTTTCTTTCCCTCGTGCGCATTCTGTTTCTCCGATAAAAAAGGTTTGTCGATGTTATCCAAAATGTAATCGTCAACCAAATCCTGAACATCCTCAACTTGTTGTGACATACGTTTCAAAATGCCATAAATGTTGGGCAAGAAAGTCAAGCGGATTTGAGAAATTTCCGTCATACATTTTCTATTTAGCAGATCCATTCGCTTTAAAGCTGCAATATCGTTGTGATATTTATTAGAAATCGCTTCATACATACTTGATAACACGCTTTCTACATATTTATCAAACGCATTAAATATTTCCTCTTTCTTGTTCGTATAGCATTCTTTTAAATATTGTAGATCTGTGTACTTGGATTTCTCGAAAAATGTTGGACACACTGTTTCAATCTGTTTGTACAGTATTGTACTTCTAATTAAATTGTTTTCAAGTTCATATTTGACATTTGCTACTTTGGCTCTTAATCGACGTTCAATAGAGAGGTACATGTGATGAAACTTTATCAAATTCTTGTCATATTGTTTCACAATTCTGTTCAAATCCACGTGTTTTGTTTTCAAACAAAACTTTCGATCCTTTTCTTCGTTTTCCATGCACCGTTCTATCCTCTGTTTCAGTAAGCAGACCCGTCTAGACGTTTGCATTATGACTTGCTCAAATGCAATATCAATTTCATCATCTTTAAGAAGTAATTGTTTTTCTTTGCTAAGCATTTTCCGCTCAAAGCCAGCAAGTTTGCTGGTTTGTTCATGCGGCATATACCTTCTGTTAAAAAGATAACGATATTCGCGCATATGCAAAGTCTTGAATTGTGTCCTTACGCGCAAACCCGACATTTGTTTCATCATCCTTTTTCTTTCCGATACAAAATGTATCGTTGATGAATACTGTGTCAATGATGATTGGTTTGAATGTCCTTCAATGCGTTTTAACAACTGATCAGTTAAAACGTTCCGTTCGCGCAGCGATTTTTCGATCTTTTCTTGCAGTTCAAGCCATGCGTCTACTTTCCGATATACTTGATGTTTCATATTTCCCAACGCTTCCCCAATTCCACATGCACGTTTGGAACTTGTATAATTCGTAACGCATTCAACAGCTCCATCTTTAACTGTTGTCATGGTAGTTAACAGTTTATTGTCCGATTTACCTGTACTTTTAAAGCCACTTTTTGTTTTCTGTTCCCGTTTGAACGCACTCTCTTCCCTTTTATACTCTTTCATATCGTTTTTATGCATCCGCTGCAATGCCTGCAATTCTTTTTTCTGGGAAAGATGTATTACTGTTAGGAAATTTAATAATCTTATGTACTTTGGATCGTTCGGATTAAACACGTCTGTGGCAGCGTTTGTTGTTAAAAGATGATTGCACGATTTACCTGTACTTTCTGAGCCACTTGTTTTCTGTTCCTTTTTAAACATTTTCTCTTCCCATTTATACTCTTTCATATGCTGCTTGTGTATCCATTTCATGAACTGCAACTCTTGTTTCTGTACATGATGTTTTGTTGTAAAGAAATTTAATAATCTTTTGTACTCTGGGTCGTTTGGATTAAACACGTCTGTGGTGGCGTCTGTTGTTGAAGAATGCTTGCTCGATTTAACTCTACTATTTAAGCCATGTTTGGTTTCCTGATCCCTTTTAAACTCTTTCTCTTCCCTCTTATACTCTTTGATATGCTTTTTGTGCATCCATTGCATTAACTGCAATTCTTGTTTCTCGGAACGTTGTATTATTGTTAAGAAATTTAATAACCTTCTGTATCTTGGGTCATTTGGATTAAACACGTCTTTCGTGGTTTCTTTTATTAAACAATGCTTGTCCGATATATTTGTACTTATCAAGTCATTTGGGCATGCATTTAAGCCACTCTGGCACGTGTCTTTCTTCATTCTCAATCGATTAAGAAGTTTCGTTATTGTTGCTTTTGCGATTTTCGATTGCCTCAGCTCTTTGTTTTCCTCACTCTTTTGATGTTCTTGGAGAGTCGGGCTACTTTCGTTCTTCATTTGTTGTATGCATTCATTTTGAGAATCCTTCTTTGATTTTCCCTTGTCTGATATCCGTTTTTTGAATATTTTGTTTACTTTGTTTCTTCGTTTTTCAGTTGCCTTCCTGTTCCTTTTCATATTAGCAGTGATTTTCTTGGGCCTACGTTCAAGTATGGTTCCGACTTCTTTAAACATTTTCTTTACTTCCTTCTCTTCTAAACGATTCTTTTGAATAGCCTCTTTATTTTTTGCAATTTCCTTTACATGTTTAGAATATTCCTTCATAAATTTTTTCTCATCCCTTGTGTACTCTTTCATCTCTTTTTTATGTGCCCGTTTCATTGACAGCAATTCTTGTTTTTGGCATCGATGTATTATTGTTAAGAAATTTAATAATCTTTTGTATTGAGGGTCCTTAAGATTAAACCTGTCTTTCGGTGTTTCTGTAATCAAATTCTTGCCAGATTTATTTGTACTGTTAAGGCCTCTCTGGCATGCATTGAAGCCACTTTGGCATGCGTCTAATCCACTCTGGGAAGATGGATCTTTTTTTCTTTTCAATCGATTAAGGAGTTTTGTTATCGTTACATTTGCGCTTTTCGCCGCTTGTTTTTTCTCTCTTCTTAAAGCATTCTTTTGATATATTCTTTGAAGAGCCGGGCTTCCTTTGTTCTTCATTCGTTGGACAAATTTATTTTTAGAATCTTTATTTGATTTTTCATTGCTTGATTTATGCTCTTCAGACAGTTTGGTGTTGGATATCGTATTTGCCTTTTCGTTCTTTTTCTTTTTAAGAACATCAATGGACTTTAGCTTACTTTTAAGTATGTTGCAACCTTTGATAAGCTTTTCCATCTTGTTTGTTATCCTGTTTTTCATCTTGGTTTTCGCTTGTTTTAAAAGGTCCTTCAACAGGTTTTTCATTTTGGTAATAGCCTGTCTTCGTTTTGAATTTTTCTTTTTTAACATTTTCTGTTCCAATTCATAGGCGTTCTCTTCCCTTTTATACTCATGCATATGCTTTTTATGCATTCGTTTCATTGACTGCAATTCTTGTTTCTGTAAACGATGTAACATTATTAAGGAGTCTAATAATCTTTTGTACTCTGGGTCGTTTGGATTGAACTTATCTGTGGCGGCGTTTATTTGTTTAGTTCCTTCTCTTTGAGTACTTATATTCTCATATGTGGATTTTGCCTTGTATAGTAGGGTAGAGCTCTCTTTCGCTTGTCCCCAGTCTTTGTTCATAACAGTGTTAATTGCGTGGGCACTCTCTTGAGCTGTTCCCCAATATTCACTGCTTCCTTTCTTTATCAATGGAACACGGGTTGATCTCCTTTCAAGCGAGTGTGGCCCGTTTACTTCAGAACGTGGTTTCATGTATTTAACGTTTGGTCCAATATGACGCCAACTCGAAATGGGTCCGGGTATTTGCGTTGTGTATACACACTTAGGTTTCTCGTCCAAATCTGATAAAAGGCATTCATCTTTTTCCAAATCAATGTCATCGTCTTCATTTGGAGATGAGGTGCTATAGAACATTTCATTTTTTTCGTCATCGTCTTCATTTGGAGATGAGGTGCTATAGCACATTTCATTTTTTTCGTCACCAATCACTTCTCGTTTCGATGACAAAGGAACGGTCATGCACTTTTCCTTCGGCTTGTTTATGACAGTAGCTCCCGTCGATTGATCGCAAACAGGCGTATGCAACAGATTCATCCATTCTTTGAATCTTCTCTGTCTGGTTTCATCATCTCTGTATCTCATTTCTTTAGCAGCCTTTCGGTTATTTAGTTTCTTGTTCATGAGCTCTCGAGTGTTATCATCGCATCGGAAAATATCCATAAACAACTCAACGTTAGTTCTTGTTTTTAACCCCATACATTCGTCCAAAACAATGTGGGCTTCCTCATTTACAACGAATAGTTTTTCAAACTGCTTTTTAGTTTCAGTTTCTTCATTAACCAATGCCTTTTTAATTTTGCACGCAGTTTCAACGATCTCTAGTGTGCCATGTAACAATTCAATTGAGACTATTATGTTCCTTAATAATTGTCTCAAAAGTTCACCATCATCGCTAGGATGTTGTCTCGACTCTTCGTTTTGCAGTTGACTCTTCAATGATGAAACTACTGTGTATAACCCATAGGCCGAGCAGCCATCGATATGGTTTGTAATCCACAAATCATAATTGTTGCAATATCTGTTCACAAGGCGCCTAGCTCGCGTGAAGGCGGTGATTTGTCTCTGAACAACATTCAACATTCGTTGATACATTCCTTTATATAGAATCTCAAAGTTTTCCATCTGAAGAAAATCGTCTTTGGCGTTCTCAAACGCCTCTAGCAAATGACCCCGAAACACTCGAATATCTTCTGTCATTGCCAAGAGATCTGCAGTGAATGCTTTATTGTGGATTTTGTCACACTTGTCTTTTGCAATCGCATCGATGGCTTTCTTCTGATAAAGAACATGTTCGGGTTTGGGCTCAACATTGATAAAAAGTGTTCGGCCAACCTTTTCAGCCTTTAATTCTCTTTCGACAGTTGGGGCCCCATTCGCGAATGGTTTCACTTCAATCAGAGTTGGCTTTTTGCGCAACAGAATCGTTGTGTCGGTTGATGAGGCGTCTGCTTCCATTTTTGCTGCTTCCGGGTTTGAAGTTCTGTCAAGCTCTGCTGTCTCATTTCGCAACTTTGGAAGAGGTCGAGAAACAACACCGGTTGTCTGAGCTTTATTTGGTTGGATGGAGTTTGTTTTCAGCTCTTCAGTCGGTATTGGTATCGGTGGCAGAGGTCTTGGTACAAAGGTACTTTTCTTACTTTTAGCGATTTTCGTTGAATTTACCTTTGCCTCTTCGTTCTTGTTTTCTTTCTTTAGAGCTGTGAGAATGTCTATTTTCTCAAACTCATTTCCGATCGTTTCCCGTTTATGTGTGTCTGCTCTTAGAAGCGCAGCAGCTTTTGTGTTATCTGATTTCGTTTCCGCTTCCAGCTGCACAACTTCTGTCTTAATACTCTCTATTTTTCTTTCCATCTTGCTGTGCTGAAGCTCTTCTTCAACTTGTTGTAGCTTATTGAGCAAAGCCTCACGTGTTGTTTGCTGTCGTCTCTCTTTAAGATATTTACAAAGACGTACCACATACTGACTATGTTTATCTTTGACAACAAGGTCTTTCTCATGGTCCACCGAAAATGGACGAAATCTCGTGAACCAACTGAAAGCAAGATTGTGTTTCTGATCCGCTTCTCCAAGAGCGAGAGAAAACATGTATCGCGCATAATGACGCCATTCTTTTCTCAGTTGTGCCTCCTTCTGTTCAGGTGTTAGCAAGCTATGCACGTGTGTCACCGCAAGAGGGATACACCCTTCCTCGAATACGGCTGTTGGGGTCACGTTTCTGAGTTCGGACTTTGTGAGCTTCACTTTAAGCGTTCTGCCGTCGGGAAGGGTTTCGAGTCCGTATCGAAATGGAAATGGACGGCATGTCACGATACACTTCTTACTTTTGGGAACTAATATACCACCTACAATATTTTTCATAATACTGCGAATTATAGCTAGTTTACACTAAAACCAAAAACAAAAGTGTTAATACTACATCTTAATACATCTTAATATACACTTTTCTAAAGGGAACGTCATGCCAACAAATCACACCAAATAAAAAATGTAACCAAAGAACGAAATGCACGTTAGATTATTTAAATAAATTATAACTGTCTGTAGCAGAAATACTCCGATCTAGTTTCATGCTGTTCTTTCAATTGCAATAACCCATCGTTATTTAGAGGTACATTTTCGTTTTATTCTGTAAATAATATTGAAATCAATAGAGTATGCAATAACATGTGCACCATTATAAATTAAAAAAACTCATGCACTAAGTATTTTGATTTCCATTGAATTTCTCGCCTAATAATATTCAATTAACAGTCATATGACATTAAAAAAGGATAGTTTGTCAACGAAACAATGAAACTACACCAGTTAAAAAATATGCACGACCATAATTGTGCCTGGGACTCAAGTCCAGGTCCATCTTAGGTACCATTGGTGCATTAGGTGTGTATATATTGTAGCGAAATGGTATTATTACTGTTTAATATAATTACGACAATGTTTGCATACATGTATTATTGTTTAAAAAGGGACAAACATTTAGCATTAACATATGTATTCAAACGTTTATAACTTTAGACTTAATTTAAAGATAAATCCGCGGTTTCGTGAATAAAGAATCATATTCAGAGGCGTATTTAGGTGGGGGCTAGGGGGCTAAAGCCCCTCCAGCTGGCTGGCTAGATACGATTTAAAAAATGAGCCCCTTACAGTTTCAATCCTCTTGTGTATTTCCTGTCATCTGTCATATGCCCCTAATTAAGCCATAAACAGCTGTCGATTTGTGTGATTAGCCCCCAGGCATGTGTACAGACGATCTAACGTTCGCCAGCTAAACTGCACGCTTCATTGACTGTTAGTGATGAACTGCGCTGATGGAGATACATTCAACTAATGAAATTCATCGATACATTTAGCTATAGTTAAATGTTTACAAATGCCTGCCACATGGGACTTGTGAAAAACAATATTTCAATTTGTAGCAAGTAAAGAGTTTAGACAAACGCAACGGACATTCATAATTAATTTTTCGGTAAGTTTCTTTGATGAATTTAAATAGGTAAATGTTTACAAATGGCTTCCGCATTGGACTTGTGAAAAACAATATTTCAATTTGTAGAAATTAAAGAGTTAAGACGAATGCAATTTACAATCATCATTAATTGTTCGGTAAGTTTCTTTGATGAATTTAATTGGTATTAGCTCCCGAGAGTGATGATCCTTTTGAGTAACAAGTTATTGAAAGTGAAATTCAACAGCACACTTAATAAATGGCAATTAATTTGTTTGTTTTTTTTTACAAATTGGGCTAACTGCTTTGATGTTCATCCATAGTTGTTATGCCCCCGGTAGGGTGGCATATAGCAGTTGAACTGTCAGTCCGTCTGTCTGGCAGTCTGTGCTTCCGTCCGAAAACATTAACATTGGCCATAACTTTTGTAATATTGAAGATTGCAACTTGATATTTGGCGTGCATGTGTATCTCATGGAGCTGCACATTTTGAGTGGTGAAAGGTCAATGTCATCCTTCAAGGTCAAAGGTCAAAAAACTAAATCCAAGGGAAGTAACAAACCTTAAAGGGAGATAATTTCTATTTTATATCATTTGGCAGGTACAGATCATTTTCACATGGGAAGTTATATTTTTAAAGGGATATAATACAAAAAAATTATTCAAAGCGGCGCAGTAGGAGGCATTGTGTGATTCTCACAAACACATCTCTTGTTGAAATTAAAAAGGACTAAAAAATGAAGAATTACTTGGCTAGTATGAAACTAAATCATTTTCAAAATGAAACGCCAACAGGCAATAATTGAATCCATTAGGAACAAGAAACAAAAAACTAATGAACCAACTGAAAATTAGTCTGTTGCTTCTATCAGGTACTTTAAAAAAATGTGATTGTGTTCAAAGTGTACTTTTTAATTTAATGAAAAGAAAATTCATTGAAAACTTTGAAGTCATTACTTATCTTTGATTACTTTATCTATTTTCAGCTCTCCGGCACCTCCGGCACCCTCTTTAGTGGTTTGGGAGACATTTTATTTACCCCAGTGTGTCTGTCTGTCTGTGTGTGTGTAACACTTGATGTCTGAACTCAAGTTCTTTTTTGTTTTACATTTACTTTAATCATGCAAAATGCTGATTAGATAGCAGGAAATTGCATCATTTCAAGGTGCCATTTAAAAAAAAAAATTGTCGACGGTAGGGGGCACCCCTTCCGCATCTCCCCAGGCAGTTGAGCCCCCCCTCTGAAAAATTTCTGGATACGCCTCTGATATTAGAGGCCACTAACTACCAGGATAAAGAAAAAACTACATAAAGTAATGATCACCTAACTAATTGATCATGTGAATAACTTTCACATTTTAAAATCACTGAATTTATATAATCAATTATATCTTAGTATTTTGTTTCGGAAATAGGAACACATTTTTTGTGTTGAAAATTTAGCGTTAAATGTGATTGTTAAATATATAAAAAAAAATCATATAATATATTTAACATGTAATAAACCGTATGTACGCCATCTAATAAGTGCAATATCATACAAATAATAAAACTTTAAAAAAAACTTATTTTTTATTTGAATGCAAAAGCATGTAAGCAGACACGATTTTCATGCCTGTAACATGTTTTTAATTTCATTTACTGGTGCAAACTTCAACATTAATAAGTTCTTGAAAACAAGATGCATGTAGGCAGAATCTCGAGCCTTTGTTAATATGGCTTGTAAGTAGTTAACTATCTGCACGATGCACATGTTTTAAGTATGACCTTGACCTTTGATGAAGGATGACGGTTGGTATGCATGGAATGCAGTCTCCACATGGGGAACATTAGTGGTATATTATATTAAAATTGCATATTCAATGATGAAGTAACAGTCCGGACAAGTTGTTTTATGGTCACATTTTCCATTTGACCTTTAAGTGTTGCCTTGAACTTTAAGGTATTGAGACGGTTGTTAAACATGACGCGCAGTCTCCGAATGCTGTAATGTGTGGGCCTCTATGTAACAACAGCATTATTAATGATGACGTAACATCACTGACAAGCTGCAATTTGAAGAAATTCACCCGTTGATCGCTAAGTTTGACCATGACCTTTGTGTTAGGGAGACGGATTTTGCGCCCCACACAATGTATTCATATAGTGGTAATTTGCGGAAGTTATTTTAAATTGCAAGATGTGTGGTGGACATACAGTCTGGAAAAGCTGTTGTGTGAAATTGTTTGACCTTTTGCCTCTTTTTTTTTTTTGACTAGTGTGGCCTAGAACTCGGATGTGTTACAAGCGACGTTCTTTGATGGTAAACACGTGTATTAAGATATTTAAAATTACACGATGAATGAAAAAGTAACAGTTCGGATGCACGTACGCACGCACATACAATCGGACATTGTGACTGCTTTATCGAGCTTGAAAAAAATGTGACAGCAGCTAATGTTAAAAATGGACATGAAGAGCAATAGGAGTGACAAAAATTGGTTATGGGTGTCCGCTTAAGGGCTTTATTTAATTACGGACGAATGAAATGAAGAATTTATAATATCACGGTGAATGACGAATGTTCTTAGACCCGATGACAGTGATTGAGTATACACAAGAGATTGTTGGGGAAAGACGATGTTATGTCAGGGCAGCATTGAAGAATCATGGTGAAGATCGGATAAGTGCATACAATTTGATAGGCGATTGAACTAGTGAAGTAATGCAATAATAAATAAACCTCGTGGAGTAAATAAATAAATAAATAAAATTAAGGCGTATAAGTGAGGATGGTTTAGAAAAAGTTTCAATGCATGAGTACTCACCGAGCTTGAATCGGAACACCGGAATATCATCGACGATGTCTGCCATGAGATCTCTGTCAGGGTTCAAAAACTCAATCATCCTCTGACGGTTGAACTCAAACATCTGAAAAGTAGAGGTCCATCAGGTCAATTATAGAACATGTGTGTTATTGTATGTATATGATTGCAATGTATATACTACGTGTTATTTTATGTCATTTTACATACATGCCTTATTTCACAAACCATTTTTTTCCCTTTAAATTCGACAAATCCTTAGAATTTTATCTGGGAATAAACATAAAACATACATATTACATGTAATAAAAATCAAATCGAGATATCTCTTATAAGGCATTACGCTCTTTCAAACTCAACGTTCCCAATACGTAATTCAAAAAGGTAAAAAAACATGTTTTATTGTATGGAATTCATCGCTATGTGATTGGTTACTAGCATTTTATGGCAAATAAAATAAATGAAATAATTATATCATAAGCCATGTGTCGTTAGTTTCCTTCAGTGCAATTAGCGACATCGACATCTTTTTTACCATTTTCAGGCGAAAGTTAATACCGATATGGAGTTCGCTTAGAATATACTGAAAATCAATCAATAAAAATATTTACCGTGGTAATTGTCATCTCCGGAGGAGGCATGTAAAACCTCGAGGGCCGGATATCCGAGGCACCACAGATCAGTTCCAGATTCCGCTCACACAGCTCTTTGCGGAATTTTGCAATCTTAGACAAGTAAGATTTGTCTATATCTGCTTGATAAATTGTTGGCCGCTTTTCCCACATTTGGTGATTGATGTAATACGAAGTTTTTCGTTTGCCCAAACGGTTGTATTGGTCTTTTACGCGACCTGTGACCGTCTCCAGGTCGAAATGTTTGGAAGGCGGTGCGCGCAAGGCTGACATTTTTATAGCCAATTTGGAAACGCGCTCGTCTCTGTCTTCAGTAGACATTTTATGTGAATATTTCACAATGCATTTTAAGATTGTGATAGCTCGGTAAAAATCACTTTCTTTCGCTAGCGAATTCGCTTTAACAATGACGTTGTAGTGAACGTTGTTGCTATTATGTCACACGCATGCGCGAACGTTACATAACGTCACATGGAGAACGTCAAGTAGCCGTTCGCGATTTTAATTAGCATTCTTATATGTAAGTGTTTTGTGAAAAGACAAACTTTTAACCGTTTGAATTTTAGTCCACAACAAGATAGTATAAATATTTTCATGCACACATTTCTCACACGTTCAGTTTCGGAAATCGCGCAAAGCCAATGACGTCACTTTTAACATGACGTTGTCGCTATTGTTTGGCACGCGCCAACGACGTCAAATGACTTCATATGACGAACTTCAACTAGCCGTGCGCGATTTCAAATAGCTTTCTTTTTAGTAGTGTTTTTTATAAGACAAACTTCTAACCGTTTAAATTTTTGTCCGTCAACAAGATAGTATGAATATTATCATGCACATGTTTCCCACACGTTTAGTTTTGGAAATCGAGCGAAAACAATGACATCACTATTGACATGACGTCATGTGACGTTTGCAATTACACTAAATACGATATCGATATCGGTGGTATACTACTAGTATCCTTTATTTCATGCGGTACATACCGGCGAAAGTCGTGTCATTAGAATGGCAGAATAATTGACCCACGGAATTTAACACAAATTTACAGAATTGCGAATCGTGTTCAATTCTAGGAGACATCGGTATACAACTGTAGCAAGAAACAGCAACTGAATATCCATAAAAAAACACACACAAAGCAGTTGGACATATTATATATCGAAAGAAATGTGTCATAGTGACAAATAGGCCCCATATAGTAAAATGTAGCATTTTGTAATCGCATGTAGCAATATGTAGCATACTGTAACCGCATTTTGTAATATGTAACCTTTGATCAGTCATATACTGTAACTATGAAACTTTAAGTTCCTCTGCAGTTTTGAACCCATGTGCATTTTTGCACAAATTTTCTTAAGAACAACAATACAATGTTACATACAAAATATTAAATGTAGGGGCCTAGGGCAAAATATCAATGTTACCTTTTATTTACATTAACGGAGGCTGCTGGACCGTGCATTTTATTCTTAAAGAGTAACATACATAAAACACAAGACGTGCAACTGTGTCTGAATATTGAAATCAGACACAATTATCATCGACAACACATCAACATTTTAATATTGAGACTGAAAATATATCTACAAAATGTAACATAATCGCCGAGCTCTAACAGTATTAAACGGGTCATTTTACGGTCAGTTACACGCATGGCTTTGATCTAATTTACTTACGTCAGGTACAAGATCCGTATGTATATAAACTCTGAAACAATATTTTTGTTCAGATAATAAGAAGACTGACAAAAACTGAGTGACATCGTATATTTATTTTGTTATTACCCAAACAAACATGAGCGTTCTTAAGGGTCGACAATTTACAAGGTAGCAAAGGTCTTGCTAACATGTTCGCAGCACAGAAAAAAACATGCCGAAACAAATCGAACAAACAAAGCGGCAAAAAGGCATAAATAAATCCTCTCCGGAAAATTGTTGAAACACAATTACATTCGTTTACTCATATTGCATTCCATTAATGGAATAAGGACACATAATTTTCTTATCATAATGCATGCATATTGCTTGCATAGCCACCTAGAAAACATATGCAATTTCTTGAGAACAAATTCATGTAGGGTCATGCACAAGCGTTATATTACAATGCACAATTTACAAGAATGTACCTCAAATTGTATGTTTGTCAAAACATAACAAATCATTTGAGCCTTGTTCTGAGAAAACTGGGCTTAATGCATGTGGGTAAAGTGTCGTCCCAGATTAGCCTGTGTTGTCCCTGGGATGGCACTTTACGCACATGCATTTTGCCCAGTTTTCTTAGAACACCACTCATTTGATTATGTATCAGTTGGTTACAGGAAAGTACTGCATTTTCGGTCTAACTTGTAACCCACCATGCCCTCTACACCAGTCTCCAGATCTCATTGGGCGTTATTCGGTTTTCTCATCCATAGCTTAGTCATTACCATTAGGATTTTCATTGAGTGACCGAGATATATGTACCTCTGTATTTCAACTTTCAATAAGAAGACCTCCAGTCCTTTTCTTCAGCCATTGACATCAACAATTAAAACGACATTCCTCACATACTGTCCTAGAAATTTTATTTTCTGTTAAGCACTTTGGGGCTGACTTCTATGATTGTTTAAAAATTGTTTAAATTGGTTGAATCAAATCTATTTCCATGGTAAAAAACACTCTTTTAATTACAATATTGCGCCCAAATGGGCTTTATCAAGTTTTACAAATATGAATTCACTACATCTTTTTTACTGTCTTGTACATCAATAAAGTAAATGTTTTTCAACGTCAAAAATGACAGGAAATTACGTCATGACGTCATACATTACCATGTGACATACAATTGCGCCAAAATAAATAAATAACATATACCGATGACAATTTGTTTTATGGTTAAATCCATTCCAACAATGTGTCCTTACAATAGAAATGCCCAGCATTTTTGTTGTTACATCAAAATTAGACCACATATTTATTTGTACGAATATAACAACAGAACGTTAACTTACATTTTATGGTAAGCACAGAGTACATGATTTCTATCATAAACCATTTCATAAAAAGTTAAACAAAAACGTGGCTGTATATTGTTACGTACATATCTAAAGCACAACAGCACCTTTTCAATTGTACATCACACTCAATTCATACTCTGTCAAGAGTTCTTTCGTTTTCTTCATTGACATGGAAGTGCCCACACACATTCAGGGAACACAAAGCACTTCAGACATCCGCTTAGTATTACCAGTTCCCTAATGTTGAGTTTCATCTCAATCTCAAGAGTTCAAGAGTTTCATACTCAATCCCATCATTCCCATCTCAGGGTCTCACAAGTTAAACAGCTTATTAAAAATGTCAACTGTTTCTCTTTTTCAGTTTCATTCTTAATACCACCATTTTCATCCCAGGGTATCAAGAGTTAAGCAGCTGACTGTACGTGGGCCTCTGTGCGTGTTTTACCTGCTGCTGCTTCTGAATGGCGTCGTCGTACGACTTCACCTGGAGCCCGACGCGCGGTCCCGTGTGCCACTTGGCGCCTGCCGTGTCCAAGATGGCTGCCTGGATGGTAACCGCGTGCAGGCCTAGGACGGGAAAGCGGAGAATGAAGCTGAGCGTGAAGTAGTCGTTGTGAGGCTCCACTGCTTGCTCCAGGGTGTTACCTGTGGACTCTGTCAGCTGAAACATCAACAGTATTATGGATAATAGAAGTTTAATGATGGATCAAGACAATTAATGAATCAAGATACTTGGTATGAAATGACTTAAGATGAGCAAATAGAGAATACTAGGTAAATTATGAATCAAGATAAGCTAATGGATTAAATTTTTTACAAGTTTTAATCATAAACATAATACATAAAATTATAACCTAATATTAAATTAAAATAATAATTAAACATAAATAAAATCATTTATGATTTTATAATAAATTAATTAATATAAACTAAAATTCATTTGAATTGACAAACTATGTATTAAACAGGCTACCTTCTGATCTGAGTTTGTGAGAGTGCGGGAAATGATGTTGGAGACGACACTGACACTGATGGCCTTGACCTTCCTGAAGCGGCCTGGTCTGGCGCCGTGCTGAATGATGCCCTCCACCGTCAGGGCGAGGTACGTGTCATTCTGGACCAGCACTGGCTCTGTACCGGTCTGCTGGGGAGATATAGCCAGCTGAAAGACATGGAGAGATATAGCCAACTGAAAGACATGGGGGGATATAGCCAGCTGAAAGACATTGGGAGATATAACCAGCTGAAAGACATGGGGAGATAAAGCCAGCTAAAAGACATGGGGAGATATAGCCAGCTGAAAGACATGGAAAGATATAGCCAACTGAAAGAAATGAGGAGATATAGCCAGCTGAAAGACATGGAGAGATATAGCCAGCTGAAAGACATGAGGTGATATAGCCAGCTGAAAGCCATGGGGAGATATAGCCAGCTGAAAGACATGGGGAGATATAGCCAGCTAAAAGACATGGGGAAATATAGCCAGCTGAAAGACATGGGGAAATATAGCCAGCTGAAAGAAATGAGGAGATATAGCCAGCTAAAAGACATGGGGATATATAGCCAGCTGAAAGACATGGAGAGATATAGCCAGCTGAAAGACATGGGGAGATATAGCCAGCTGAAAGACATGGGGAGATATAGCCAGCTGAAAGACATGGAGAGATATAGCCAGCTGAAAGACATGGAGAGATATAGCCAGCTGAAAGACATGAGGAGATTTAGCCAGCTGAAAGACATGGGGAGATATAGCCAGCTGAAAGACATGGGGAGATATAGCCAGCTGAAAGACATGGAGAGATATAGCCAGCTGAAAGACATGGGGAGATATAGAGCTGAAAGACATGGGGAGATATAGCCAGCTGAAAGACATGGGGAGATATAGCCAGCTGAAAGACATGGAGAGATATAGCCAGCTGAAAGACACGGGGAGATATAGCCAGCTGAAAGACATGAGGAGATATAGCCAGCTGAAAGACATGGGGAGATATAGCCAGCTGAAAGACATGTGGAGATATAGCCAGCTGAAAGACATGGGGAGATATAGCCAGCTGAAAGACATGGGGTGATATAGCCAGCTGAAAGGCATGGGGGGAGATATAGCCAGCTGAAAGACGTGGGGAAATATAGCCAGCTGAAAGACATGGGGAGATATAGCCAGCTGAAAGACATGGGGATATATAGCCAGCTGAAAGACATGGGGAGATATAGCCAGTTGAAAGACATGGGGAGATATAGCCAGCTGAAAGACATGTGGAGATATAGCCAGCTGAAAGACATGGGGAGATATAGCCAGCTGAAAGACATGGGGTGATATAGCCAGCTGAAAGACATGGGGAGATATAGCCAGCTGAAAGACGTGGGGAAATATAGCCAGCTGAAAGACATGGGGAGATATAGCCAGCTGAAAGAAATGGGATATATAGCCAGCTAAAATACATGGGAAGATATAGTCAGATGAAAGACATGGGGAGATATAGCCAGCTGAAAGACATGGGGAGATATAGCCAGCTGAAAGACCTGGGGAGATAAAGCCAGCTGAAAGACATGGGGAGATATAGCAAGCTGAAAGACATGGGGAGATATAGCCAGTTTAAAGAAATGAGGCAATATAGCCAGCTGAAAGACATAGGGAGATACAGCCAGCTTAAAGAAATGAGGCAATATAGCCAGCTAAAAGACATGGGGAGATATAGCCAGCTGAAAAAAATGGAGAGATATAGCCAGCTAAAAGACGTATGATGACTTAGAGTAAAATTACAGCATGTTAAGATGGAGTACGAGTTTAGTTTTCAGTAAATTAGTGTATTTAATAATACCTTGCAAAGCTTACTAAAATTGTTTACCTTCTTTGAGGATTTATATACTACAATATCTTTCCTCACTATATGCATCTGAATGCCATCTTGATATTGCAATATTGTACCTTGAGGGCTGTTTGCTGCAGACTCTGGAAGAAGTACCTCGGGAAACAGCAGGGAGATGTAGCCAACTTGTGGGCAGAACTAGTTAAGAATGACATGTGCTGGAAATACAGGCGGCATCATATGTGAAAACAAGAGCACCGCATAACGGGTGCCACGCTCGGCTGCGAAAGCTTGTCAGAATTTTTTTTAATTTTTTTTAGAGGTCACAGTGACCTTTGACCTAGTGACCCAAAATGGGTGTTGCGTGTAGAACTCATCAAGGTGCATCTACATATGAAGTTTCAAAGTTGTAGGTGGAAGCACTTTGATTTTAGAGCAAATGTTAAGGTTTATGTTAAAGTTTTATATTAGAGGTCACAGTGACCTTGACCTTTGACCTAGTGACCCAAAAATGGGTGTGACGTGTATAACTCATCAAGGTGCATCTACATATGAAGTTTCAAAATTGTAGGTGGAAGCACTTTGATTTTAGAGCCTATGTCAGGGTTCGACATTAACTTTTTACAGCAAGACCGTCGGACAAGCTCCTCTTAAAATGTACTAGCCCGAACCTGCTGTCTACTAGACCATAAATGACATAGCAAATGAACATAATTGTGTCATGTAACTGTTTAATCAGGATTTATCAGTAAATAATCAGTGAACACCAGATTTTTTATGCATATAGTAAAACAATAAAATAACCCTTTTTTTTGCTTTTCTTCGTCAAATTCAAGCCATGGGAACTGACTCGATTTTCCATCTAGGATAAAATTGACCTGTTCGTGTTTCTTCATATTTACGTTTCGTGTCAGTTAAGCGTCGGATTCTTTTTTTAACTGATTTGTCGGACAAAAATCCGAACTTGAACACAGCCATTCTTAAAATTACATTATCTTGTCTGCTACGCAAAAATGTTTAAATTGACGATACTGATTTTCGATAGAAATCGTAAAATCATGCTTTACAGTTTTACGTCACTGCAGAAATTAATTAATATTCATGACAACTTGACCAATTGAAACAAGCAATTTCTGCAGGAAGCTCTCCTTTGCATTTAAAAATAGCGATGAATCATGTGAATGCTCCGTGTTTATTTAAATATACTAGTTTTGTTTTAATGTAAATAACGGATACAAGAGTAATTTTACACATTAAAAGTAAAGGTTTTCACAGCAGTTATTTATAGTTATATGAATCAGTATAGATTTTTTTTTATTTATGTACGACCAGTCGGACAAGCTAGCCCGCAGTTTTACTAGCCCGACCACCGATCTTACTAGACAATGTCTGTCGGACGTGCCTTAGTGTCGAACCCTGTATGTTAAAGTTTGATATTAGAGGTCACAGTGACCTTGACCTTTGACCTAGTGGCCCAAAAATGGGTGTGGCGTGTAGAACTCATCAAGGTGCATGTACATATGAAGTTTCAAAGTTGTAGGTGGAAGCACTTTGATTTTAGAGCCAATGTTAAGGTTTTAGCACGACGCCTACGGCGGACGAGCTGGCTATGACAATAGCTCGGGTTTTCTCCAAAAACAGCCTCGCTAATAAAGAGTTTAATGCATATGAATCAATTATTATCGAGACTGAGCCTGTGAAGTCCACAGCTGCTACCCAAAGACGACCCATTTTGTAAAATATCCATCCAAAACATAATTTTGCTACATTCTTATTCTTACTGGATCACACAAACACAAACTTTGAGTAAGTAATGATTTCTGATATTTGGTGTTCAAGTTACAGTGATTTACAAAATGACTTTAATCATGAAAATCATCAGTTAAACTTGTAAGGTCAAGTGTGGTCTTCACCTTGTATGTGATCACTTGTGTGCCTTCAGTGTTGATAAGGGATGTTAACTCTGCATTGATTGTGTTCAACAGCTGCTTGTATTTGTCACCAGTTACCTCCCCTAGACCTAGCACCATTTTATCAGCAGGCAAAGTTTGGCTGAAAACAAAGCATATCATTTTGAATAAATGACATATATAAACACAATTTAGCATGTAGTTTGAGTTGTATTTTATGTCATGATCAGTATTTCTAATGAAATTAAGACACACGTGGGAAATTTTGATGTTCAGAAAATACTTTGTGTCTATTAAATATGGAAAATGATTGATTTATACTTTACCTAGCCAAGAAATTCCATAACAGGTGCCGGAGTACAAATAATGTTTACAAGTATACTCAATGTTTTCTGAATAACACTTCCATAATAAATACTTTTGTCTAAACAAGAGAACACTGTGTCAATTACAATTTGAGCATCATGATTGGCAACATATTCAACTGACCTATCAAATCATTTTGGTCATGTTAACTTGTTACAAATGATTTTTTTTTCATGTTTATGTATAAGACCAGAATTAAAACGGAACGTGTATACTTTACCCGTCATTGCCTGTCTGCGCTATGGAGGTGATTGCCAATTTCATCAATTCACAGCTTGTCTGTAACCTGGCATTTAGTCAAGGATCTAGTATATGAAACTTAAGATTTCAGGCAAAAGACATACTTCATGGGTAAAGTGTATTCCAAATAAAGACAGCGATATTATATTCTTGCTGTATTCAGAGTCCAAGTATTGCTGTCCAGTCCAAGACCTCCAATCTGCCCTTAATGTCCTCCAATCTGCCCTTAATGTCCTCTATTATGCCCTTAATGTCCTCCAATCTGCCCTTTATGTCCTCTAATCTGCCCTAAATGTCCTCTAATATGCCCTTAATGTACTCCAATCTGCCCTTAATGTCCTCTAATCTGCCATGAATGTCCTCCAAGATGCCCTTAATGTCATCTAATCTGCCCTTAATGTCCTCCAATCTGCCCTTAATGTCCTCCAATCTGCTCTAAATGTCCTCTAATCTGCCCTTAATGTTCTCCAATCTGCCCTTAATGTCCTCTTATCTGCCCTTAATGTCCTCTAATCTGCCCTTTATGTCCTCCAATCTGCCCTTAATGTCCTCTTATATGCCCTTAATGTCCTCCAATCTGACCGTAATGTCCTCTAATCTGCCCTAAACGTCCTCCAATCTGTCCTTAATTTCCTCTAATATGCCCTCAATGTCCTCCAATCTGCCCTTAATGTCCTCTACTCTGCCATTAATCTCCTCCAATCTGCCCTAAATGTCCTCTAATATGCCCTTAATGTCCCTCAATCTGCCATTAATGTCCCCCAATCTGCCCTTAATGTCCTCTAATCTGCCCTAAATGTACTCTAATCTGCCCTTAATGTCCTCCAATCTGCCCTTAATGTCCTCCAATCTGCCCTTAATGTCCTCCAATCTGCCCTTAATGTCCTCCAATCTGCCCTTAATGTCCTTTAATCTGCCCTTAATGTCCTACAATCTGCCCTTAATGTCCTCTAATATGCCCTAAATCTCCTCGAATCTGCCCTTAATGTCCTCTAATCTGCCCTTAATGTCCTCCAATCTGCCTTTAATGTCCTCCAATCTGCCCTTAATGTCCTCCAATCTGCCCTTAATGTCCTCTAATATGCCCTGAATGTCCTCTAATATGCCCCGAATGTCCTCTTATCTGCCCTTAATGTCCTCCAATCTGCCCTTAATGTCCTCCAATCTGCCCTTAATGTCCACCAATCTGCCCTTAATGTCCTCCAATCTGCCCTTAATGTCCTCCAACCTGCCCTTAATGTCCTCCAATCTGCCCTTAATGTCCTCTCATCTGCCATTAATGTCCTCCAATCTGCTCTTAATGTCCTCCAATCTGTCTTTAATCTCCTCCAATCTGCATTTATTTCCACTGGTTGTCATTAAAGGGGCCTTTTCACAGATTTTGGCATGTTTTGAAGATTGTCATTAAATGCTTTATATTGATAAATGTAAACATTGGATCTAAAAAGCTCCAGTAAAAAATCAAGCATGAAATTAAGAAGTAGACCGCATCAGAACTCAAACCAGTGACTCGGAGTAAAAACCAATTAGACCACTCAGCCATCCTGCCATGTATATATGAAGACATATTTTATACTTAATATAAGCAAATTTGTAGTTTCACAAAATCAAACGACAACAACAGAACTCTCCAAATTATTCAATCGTTTCGCGTTGCAACGCTTTATAATTTTCAGGTTTTTAAATCGTCAAAAGATGCATATAATGGCTTTATTAGACCATGGTAAATGTTTAGTATTACTGTTTCCTCACAAATATCATAACTAAAATGAAAATTTGCGAATCTGAAACAACTTTTTTCAATTTTGTCAATTTACCAAAACGTGAAAAAATCCCTTTAAAATCTACACAAGTGCTATACCCAGGTGCACAAATTGACATGCTCGATAAATAAATGCTGATATGTTTCAATAAAGTTTCTTCATTACAGTATTAAACTGTTTGAGTTACAATAACCATTAACCATACAACAGACTGAGTGTTCCAAGCCTGGCATTTATATGCCCCCTGTTGTCAAGGATACAGCTGCAGATGTATGAGAGAGTCAGGGTCAGCATCAAAGGACTGCTGATACAAAGTGGCCAGCATCTCACTGAGGCGAGAGTACTCTGCCCCTGTCTTGCCCAGCTGAAACATCCCACACAGAGTAGGAACATCTGTCATCATGTTCACTAACACAGAGTGGGCACATCTGTTAGAGCTGCGCTCTGGGAAAACGGGGCTTAATGCATGTTGGTAAAGTGTCATCCAAGACAAGCACATTCTGCTTTTAAGTAATTTTTTGTTTACATAAGGTCTTTTCTAAACAAAAATCCAGTTAAGGCGAAAAGTGTCGTCCTAGTCAGTGCTGAGTACAGCTAATCTAGGACAACACTTTACGCACATGCATTAAGCCTAGTATTCCAAGAACAAGGCTCTGCCATAATGTTCACTAACTAAATCTTAGCTAAATCTCATGGAAGACAAACTGCTTCATTAAGCAAGCAACATGTTAAATATAAAACAACATTTGACACGCTATCAAAAATGAAGTTTTATAGACATTCTTTTTCATTATTTCTTCTATTGAATGCTTTGAGCTTTAAAACAACTTTCAAAAGGTTATGACAGAAGAACGCACAGACAGACAGACATACGGAAGGTCAATAACTCTCCGTAAAATCAATAGACCGCAAGTGCCTGACAACAAGGCCAGGTCAAACCTACAGGGATGCTACATATCAAGTTTAATAATATTCAGATCATTTAAGTCTGAGATCTCGTGTGAAAACTAAAAGTGACATGATAATAATCAAGAGCAATAGCACCCTGAAAAATCATTTGACCCGAATACATGTAGACTGACTATGATATGCAAGTCCACCTTATGAGGATGCTGTATACAAAGTTTCATACCAGTCGAATTATTAGTGTCAGATATCTCGTGTGAAAATTTAAAGTGTGATGGATTAAAAGATAGGGAAAGAAATCGAGGAAAATGAAAAAAATTATCAGGGACACTTGTTTCAGATCCATGCCAATTCATCAAAATAAGAATTCAGATGGACGGACAATGCGGTTACTATATGCTACACTCTCTCAGCATAAATAAAAACTCACATAAACTCAAATCACCTGTGATACAATGTGTTCATATTTGGTGATCTCTAGCCCCTTGGCCTGTGCTTTATGTGTTGCTATTGCTGGTGGAGGGCATGTCTTGAAGGTGTTGCACGTCCTTAACAGTTGGGTGTGGGATTCCAGCAGACTGGCTCTCAGCTGAATGTACTCACACTGGAACTGCAGGGGAAAGCTGAGAACCACCGCAGCCTAAACAGGAAAATGCCAGCTGAGATGTTGCACACATTTTCAAAATTGAATATCTGCAACTAAGTAATTTGCTAAATTAAGCATTTAATATGGGTAGAACATAAACAATAATTGTTCAAGCCTTTAGGAATTTCTTAGTTCTCAAACTGCATTGTCCATTATTACAATGAGGACCAAAGTCATGAGTAACCATCTTGCCTTTATAGAGGTCAGTCCTTTATGTTCATGGCCCCGAACCTATATAATAACTCCTATCAGTTCAACAAATTGCTGAAGCTTCCTATGACTTCTACAGTAGACTCTGTAAACCAGACGGTCTGGGGACAGACCTGATCGTCCGGTTTTCAGAGAGTTCCGGTTTACTAAGAGTAGACATATTGCCGAAATATGAACAAACCATATACATGTACCATGTGATAACTGTACTCATGTAATGTTCATGTTTAAAGTATTCTTCAACATAGTGTTTTATTCGATCTAAAGCAATAAACATTTCATACCGACTTGTTTTGAGTAATCCCAAAGTGAGCGTGGTGCTTTATACATGTACTTACATGTACATGCGTACGTGATATTTGTCATATAGGTGAGTGAGTCTTGTTCGAGTTCGCTTTAAATAGCTCTGAATTAATAAAGTTGTTTTCATAACAAATAGGAAGCGCCAAACGTCAAAGACAATTTTGACGAACTACGACACAAATACGATTGTTGTGGACATGCGATTTATTATTCAAGACATAACACATTTCACAAAACATACACCCACACACACGAAAAAAAAACAGCGTCATATTTTCAAGACATTCATAATCTCAGCAAGTCATGTCAAAACCTACACATGCGCGAAGTTCACGATTTCTTGAAAAAGTCCGAGATCACTCTCTGCTTCAGTGCACATTTCTGAAGAAGATTACAAGAAAGTGATTGTCGCAACGGCATGCATTAATTTTGTAATTAAATTGTTTATCATAAGCTTAATAACACGATCACGTCAATCACTTTTTGGTGTTACTGCACGTCTATAATAGACATGCACAGTTTGTTTTACATTATTTAATCGAACTTTAATAGCGCGGTAATGACCTTGATGGTTTGTTTAATCTGATTATCGATAATTGCGCGAGCAGAATGTGTGACACCACAGGCGCCGTGCTGACTAGGTATTGTAATTTACATGCCTCGGGCGTCTTGAGAATTTGGACCGTCCGGTGTACTCAATGTATTTTACGTTGAGAATGACAAAATTCAAGGAGATATCTGTTCGGTTTCCGGTTTTGACAGAGTTCGGTTTATTCAACATTTTTCAATAAAGAAATAGAAGGGGAAAATACCGGACTAGCCCGACCGTTCGGATTCGGGAGATTTCCGGTATTCGGAGAGTCCGGTATTGGCAGAGTCTACTGTATAAGCCGTGTCATAGGTGTTATTCCAAATGCAGCCAGTGTAGCTACAGACCAGTCTAAGCAATTGTGTAGTCTGGTGAGGAGCTATACTACCAAATGCTTAGTCACACATGGTTTGGTAGTCTTTGTTACAGACAGGGTACCTCCTGATCAGACTGCACAGTTGCACAGGCTGGTCTGGAGCTATGCTGGCCACATATGGCTTCCGCCCAATTTTCACATGACATGGCTAATATGTCATGCCAACCTTGGTGACATCAATGAAACTAACTTGCCTTAAGAGAGGTCAGACCCCTATGGTACCAGGCCAAAGCTTCTTGTATGACTCCTATAGGGGTGCCAGGTTTCTGCAGCTCACTTTCAGCCTTGCAGATATCTCGAAGTCCATTCAGCCAGAAATGGAAATGCTCTGAGGCCACCTGTGAAATAATGGAGAACATATATGGACACGGATTATTAACACATGTTTTATCATATCATCACAGCCCCATTTACAAACATACACAAGAGATGTCTGTGTCAGAAACACAATGCCCCCTTTTGCCCCGCTTTGAAATAAAATTTCAATATATCATTTGGCAGGTATAGAAATTATCTCCCTTTTAAAGCTTATTACTTCCCTTGGATTGTATTTTTTGACTTTTGACCTTGAATGATGACCTTGACCTTTCACCACTCAAAATGTGCAGCTCCATGAGATACACATGCATGCCAAAAATATCAAGTTGCCATCTTCAATATTCAAAAAGTCAGAGCTCCAGATAAGGTTTTGTGAAATTCTTAACGTTACTACCAGATTTTCAAAAATATTTCTTAACTCTCAAATTTTATTCTTAACGTTACTACTAAGTTTTGGAAAATAATTCTTATTTTTTCTAAATGACCTAAAAATAAATAATAATGGTTATTTTCATGCAAAAAATCAAAATAAACATACTAGCAACTTAATTTAAACTAGTTCAACAGTGTCTATTCAGTATTATACAATTTTATTTTTCAAATACCTTCATATGCCCAAACTGTGCTTAGATTGCATGCCTTCGATGAATTTTTACATATTTCAAAATTAAAACGCTTGGCCACGTGAATTGTCCCTTCCACTCATTCAATGTTTTTATTTTTAAGTTTGGACCCGTCGTGTCGCGTTTTTTTTAGCTTTTCCGACTGTTCCGGCAACTGAACATACAACATCGTATAAGATCTTTTCTATAATGTCTTTCTTAACATTCAACTTCGGCTCACTTTGCGTACAATTTGTTAAAAGCGTGTTTTTGCAGCTTTGCAGTATTTAAGAACGCTTTCTGGGCGCCGCCATTGTTTTTGGATAGATAAGACTGTACACGCCGCTTTTATTGGAAAAAATGCGCTTGTTAAACAAACCCGATAACAATTTTATATAAGCACCGAAAAGATCTTTAATAAGCGAAAAGAACTCAATAAAAATCGATACGAACCGATGTAAAAATAATATTAGTAACTTGATTTTGTAATTCTTAATGGTACGACAAGATTTTAAAATAAATACTAATGGACTTGAAAATAATTCATAATTACGAAAATAAGACCCTTATCTGGAGTTCTGAAAAGTTATGACCAAACTTAAACGAATGGTAAAGTTTTAGGAAAGAAAAATACAATTATATTTGACCTTTGCCTTGAAGGATGACCTTGACTTTTCACCACTCAAAATGTGCAGCTCCATGAGATACATATGCATGCTAAATATGAAGTTGCTATCTTCAATACATGTATTGCAAAAGTTATTAATTTTTTACCAAGGTTAAAGTTTTGGGACAGAATGACAGACAGACAGGCAAAAAACAATATACCCCCGATCATTAGATCTGGGGGCATACAAAAATATACTTATTTAGTGTTAATTAAAGGTAACTATATTTGCCCGACACAAAAACACAAAGCATTTGACAAGGCTCCTAGTTCAGGTTTTCAAAACCTTGCTTAATAAACAACATCCCTTTAGTCTAGTAGATGTCAAACCCTGATTTTTGTGTTGACCTGGATTAATAGCATGCATTAAATGTTTTCAAACAAGAGAAAAATCAAAATTAAAAGCTATAGTGTGGATCTTCCAAAAAGTTGCAGAGCTAATCAATTATGTCTTTACCTCAAGTGCAAGAGATGACAATATTTTGTGGGCTACTCCACTCTGCCCATATCTCATTCCAGCGCGAGACAGTTTGTACCCCAGCCAAGGGTCTGCCTCAAAGAAGCAGGCAGTGATCGTGTCCTCAATGTGCACAGGCAATGGCTTCCCTTCTGCCACTTGGAAAAGCACTGTGCAGAGGTACACCTACAACAGAAATAGACATGCAAATAAGTTAGAATTTATTCTATAGCTATGGATAGGAAGCTTAAGGTGTTTTCTTTACGTGCTTGACATGTCATCCTTGCTCTACATGCCAATTTCATTCTAAAATTACAGCCCACAGTTAGATCCAGATAATTTTATATGTTTTTGCTATTATTTTTAACAATTAAAGACATATATTTTGATTGTATCAGCAAACAAAATGTTTTAAATTGTAGGATAAATAGAATACTATGTTATTGTCCTTGTCGGATTGTGTGCTTGAATTTATCCTACACGTCTCCAAAAGGCCTAGATGGCAGCTTTGCAAGCCTCGCCATGTATATCTTTCTTCAACTTGTCAGATAAATTTAAGTACACAATGATACTAACATAGTATTATATATATTAGTGACTTTAGATGCAAAATAATAAATGTTTATTTTCTTGTATTTTTTGCATATTGGACCTTGGGTAATGTGTTCATAGTTTACAAAACTGCAGGCATTATATTCTGTGTTTTAAACAGAATGTTCATATTTACACACAATATATCCTACATTTTACAAAACATACAATTTACATGCAGATACACATTGCAGGACAACTATTAAAACTTCTGGTTTATAAAGAATTTGACCTCAATAAAGGCCTCATAACATGTTGTAGTGTGTACCTGCATCTGGTGGGTGTGTCTGTGGGAGGGGCCTTCAAGCAATGGAAGTATCTGGGGGACCACAGACTGGGGCATCATGGTCTGGTGCAGGGAACCAATGGCTGCAAGACTCTCACTAAGGATAGAGTTCACAGGCTCTGAAAGTATGCATAGTAAAGACAGATAAAAATGGGCCATGCTCTGTGAAAATGGGGTTTAATGCTAGTGTGTAAAGTGTTGTCCCTGATTAGCCTGTGCAGTCTGCATAGGCTATTGCCTAATCAGGGATGACACTTTCTGAAAAAACTTGATTTTTGCAAAGAAGCAACTTTCTTGAAACGAAAAATATCATTTGAGCGGAAAGTGTTGTTCCTGATTAGCCTGTGATGACTGCACAGGCTAATCTGGAAAGACACTTTATGCACACGCATTAAACCCCTTTTCCACAAATAAAATGTATTATGTTAAGATCATTCTTTTGACGTTTCATAAAGACATAATTAAATTAGTAAGGTAATAAATGTATAGTAGTCACTAATGAGTGTAGACAAAGAATAATTGCTAGTGTGTTTTTTTTTAAAAGGTGGTCTACAGATTGGACATTAAAATGGTACAGCCAAAGATTGTTATTTTGAAGTTGCTCAGCTCGAAGTTATGAGAACGTCAATCGTTTCCTGTATGTATGTAAAATATATGTGTTAATCTAAAAGTTAAACTTTAACTACTGGTATCTGTAATTCTGACGTAGCAGTCTGTTCTTACTAATGCCTTCACACTCATCGATTTCTGTTTCAGTTTCAATACTGATGCCACTGGCAGTATAAACAAAGTTAAGATCTCAGCGAATAACACATTCTATACATTTTAAGACCTATTTTGTTAAATCCATTGTTTAAAATATGTATTTTATTAAATATCTAATAACAAGTTTTCAGGTTATGATTTATTTTTTATGACAATTGATAAAAAGTATATTTAGACTATTCAATTAAAAAGTAAATATTTGGATTCGTCTAACTACGGATTTATCAAAGTATTTTGCAAACTATCAGCAACTTTCAGATAGCTTAATAAAGCTGTACTATGCGCACACAATGGATACCATATGAACATGAACATTTTGAATTATCCAATGTCTTTCAATACAAGAACCACAAGTTCATATCTTGAACTCTGTAAATATTAATCTGTTATACAATACAAATGAAAGCCCCAAGGGATTGATTTATCTGTCTGTTTATGCATCATGACAGCTGTCCAAGAAACAATAAACCATTACAAAGAAAAGTTCATTATTATAAGATATGTGAGCAGCGTCATGCGAAAATGGGTGTCATGCTACGATATATAAGGCCATTGTAGCTTCAGAGAAGCCTGCGCATTCCCACGGTCTGATCAGGAACTATGCTGACTGTAAGTCCTCTGAACCTTGCATGACTTTATAGAGGACATGGTAGCTCCCAAACAAAAAACACAATTATGCATGCTGGTCTGTAGCTACGCTAGTGGCATATGACATAAGACTCATTCTTGCACGAAGCAGCTCATATGACAAAGTAAACCAAACCTTGGACATCTGGTAACAAGTCAGCAATGCAAGTGGCAAAAGAATCGGCAGTCTTTGGATGGGATTTCACCATATCTACTGCACACTTCAAACAAAGCTGAAACCAAGTGAAAATCCATTACTGGTATTAATTGAATAACAAATCACTTTTATTTAAAGTTACACATGGATAATTATTATGGAATGTAAAGTTTATTTTGACATGCACCCCCTTGAATATGACCATGGGCTGAGAAATTTTAAACATAAATAAAAAGATGCATTCATTTTTCATTTATAATATTTCTTTTTGTAATTGACAGTAAGAAATACTAAGAGGAAAACTTATCTTGTAATAGTCTAGTTAAACATTATTATTTTAGCTTGATTGAATCAAAAGCCTTAGGCTTACTAAGGCACTTTATTGTACCTTTCCTTTGTAGAACCAATCCTTATGTCCCACAAGATGATCTTGAGGAGGATATCAGAGTTCCGACAAAACCTGTTAGCTCCTGATCATAAAGGTGGAAACAATACCACTTTGCCACTGTCATTTATATTTTTATAGTGGTTATAAACAAACATTTTGCTGATTTGCTCCCACATGAAAATGCTTATCCTAAGTGACAAAATTTATAATACTCCAAAGTTACATAAAATAATTTCCTCTCTTATAAGACTTCAAGCGGATACCTTGAGATTCTTGGTGTCGCTGGCCTCGGAGGCCATGATGAGAATCTGTGTCTGTATGGCAGTCACTGCTCCCTCGACGAGGTTCTGACCAGACCAGTACTCTAGGGTCTCTATGGAAACAGGATATAATGGGCAGTTTTAACAATATGTTTAAGAGCCCCGCTATGTGAAAAAGGTGCTCCATGCATGTGCGTTAAGTGTGGTCTCAGATTATTTGTGTGCAGTTGGCAAAGGCTAATCAAGGATGACACTTTCCACATAAGCTGGAATTTGGCTAAGAAGGGACTTCTTTTAATGAAATATACCATTACAGTGATAAGTTACGCCCCTGATTCTGGGACGGCTCTTTACAAACATGCATTAAGCCCTGTTTTCCCATAGCGAGGCGCTCTCCATTAACATTAAAAACTGATTGTTTCTTTCGTGACATTGATAATGTTCAGTACTTTGTTAAATACTAATAATTATCCCCACGCTTTTTGAAAGCGTGGGGATATTGTGGTTATCTCTGCTGTCCATCTGTCCGTCTGTTCCTCCTGGCAACTATCTCCTCCTACACTATTAGAACTAGAACCTTGAAACTTACACACATGGTAGCTATGAGCATATGTGCGACCCTGCACTATTTGGAATTTTGATCTGACCCCTGGGTCAAAAGTTATGGGGGTTGGGGTGGGGCCGGGTCAGAGATTTTCACTCATTTCTTTAGGTTATTTTACATTAACTTCTTTATTTCTACACTGATTTACTTCAAATTGATACTGAACCTCTCTTATGACAATACAGTCAATCTCAACTATGCATGGCCCCATTACCAACCCTGGGGCGCCCCGCCCACATAGACCACACCCACCCAAAATTGCCTTTTACTATAATTTCTTCATTTCTACACCAATTCACTTCAAATTGATACTGAACCTCTCTTATGAGAATACGGTTAATCTCAACTATGCATGGCCCCATTACCAACCCTGAGGCGCCCCCGCCCACAAGACCACACCTACCCAAAATTGCCTTTTACTATAATTTCTTCATTTCTACACGGATTCACTTAAAATTGATACTGAACCTCTCTTATGACAATACGGTCAATCTCAACTATGCATGGCCCAATTACCAATCTTGGGGCGCCCCGCCCACATAGACCACACCCACTGAAAAATTGCCTTTTATTATAATTTCTTCATTTCTACACTAATTCACTTCAAATTGATACTGAACCTCTTTTATGACAATACGGTCAATCTCAACTATGAATGGCCCCTTTACCAACCCTGGGGCGCCCCGCCCACATAGGCCACACCCACCCAAAATTGCCTTTTACTATAACTTCTTCATTTCTACAACGATTCACTTCTAATTGATACTGAACTACTCTTTTGACAATACGGTAAATCTCAACTATAAATGGCCCCATTACCAACCCTGGGGCGCCCTGACCACATAGATCACACCCACCCAAAATTGCCTTTTACTATAACTTCTTCATTTCTCCACCAATTCACTTCTAATTGATATTGAACTTCTCTTATGACAATATGGTCAATCTCAACTATGCATAGCCCCATTACCAACCCTGGGGCGCCCCTGGGTCAAACATGCAGCGTGGGGATATGCGTCGGCCTCTCACGCGCCATTTCTAGTTAAAGCTTTCATTTGTATGGTCTATCTAGACCTTACGCCTTCAAATTTGTACTTTAACAGAGGCTTTATTGAGACTTTAACTTATTTCAAGTTAATAGAACACATATCTTTTAACTCAGAATTTTGGTTGTTTTATATTTTACTTGGATTTAATGTTTCAGACTCTGAAAAATACCATAAATATTATAAACAAAAGGCAGAACAGCATACTGAAAACTAGTTTTTTGTTTACTTCAGTAGATAATCAATTGTTTCATCCAGTTATTGTGGTAGAAAAATATATTTATTCACTGATAACTTGTGAATTAAAATCGATAATGTACCAAAACCTACACATATTGTCCATGTAAGCCTTTCTTGAGAGAATGTTTAGCATAAATAATATGTAATTTATTATAAAACAACACTAACCGTCTGTTCTCAAAACTCACTTGATTTGCAGTAGGCAATGACTATGTGTGTGTAGAACTCAATCACTCTCGCAGCCAGAGCGTAACTGGGTGAAGCGTAACAATGGTTGCAAACTGACAGAAACACGTCGTGGAAATCTGAAATTGCATGCAGTGGATTGATGGAAAATTCCTTTCTAATTTGCTTTAAGCAATTCCACCTGTGTGCAAGGTGGGATGAAAAACTAAGCTTGCATGTTGCACAATCTCCATTTGGAAGTTCTTCATCTTAAGAAAGGGTTACAATTTTTGTGTTTCTTCACCTATCTGGTCCATCAAGGAAATAATTACACATTTAATGGTAAAACACAAATTTGAAAGTTTGGTCAAGAAAAAGTGAAGTCACCATTGCGACCATCTTGAGAATTGCAGACAACAGACTGATTATTCACAACGCAGGAAAGGTCCCCTATACCAATAGCTTACCAAAATCAAATACTTGTAAAAAGAAATAGTAAACAACGTACATTCATTTCTTTAAAATTTGATTTCTAACCTCACATCCAGCAACTTTGAAATTATTGCAGTTAAATTGTTATAATAGCATTCACATAATGCTAAGTTTAGAGCTAGCTCCCACCTACCCGACTTAGTGAAGATCAGGTTGAAGGTGACAGACTTGGACAGCTGGGCAAGGATATTCATGCTGAGCAGCTTGGATGAGTGGCTGTCCCTCTTAAGGAAGTACTCACAGAGGCGCTGTCAAGTATTCAGTATACAATACTATATGGATTGTTCTGTTGAAAACTTAACCCTTTGCATGCTGGGAAATTTGTCGTCTGCTAAAATGTCGTCTGCTGAATTTCTCAAATTAGCATTTTCTTCGATTTTTTTTGCAAAGAATACTGTCTGAATAGCAAACAGTTTGGATCCAAACTGTTTGCAAAGGCCTTCAAAATTCGGTTCCAGCACTGAAAGAGTTAAACAATACTCAGTAAGCAGGGATCATATTTTTTTCGGTTTTGTCGGTCCTAGACCGATTGGGGTCATGAAAGACCGATTGAAAATCCCAAACAGTCGGTCCGATTATGTTTGCTATTAAAATTCCCATGTCATGAAATCGATTACACAGTGTACATGCTAACACACCCTAATGACATTCTTATCTCGATTAGGTGTGATAAACCATTCGCTATAGTCTATTGCACGTCAGACCAAGAATAAAAAACTTGTGAACAGCGGATTAAAGACGCATCCGAAAAGACGAGTCTGATTGCACGTGCTGTAACTAAACAAAACATGCCGATACATTTTCTACCAGCGTAATAATCCGGTAATATAATTATGAATGAAAGTCGCGGATCTGATCGACAGAACAGCCGAAAGTTATTTTGATGGGCGGAACTTCACATAAAATAGAACACAAGAAAAATAATATACATTGAATAAATCTTTAGTAAAACCGTGTAAGAATCGAAAAAATTCGTGTACTTTATACTTTGTCGTTGAATAACTCACAACCCCAAAATTAGATGCATGGTTTCAAATGCTTCGCTCTCGTGATTAAATCCCTAAGCATCTAAACTATCAGCCGTGCCGTGGGTTATTGACAACAAATTATTTATTAAATATTTAGTTGTTGTTGTCAGTAGCCAACCTACGCACAGACATTTGCTTGGTTCAGTGCATGTTTGTAAGCTATTATCGAGTCGGCAACAATTTAAAACATCGGTATAGACTTACACAGATTAATAATATTGACAACGATGAAAAAAGTCTGATAAAACAGCACACGAAACAACAATGAAATACCAAATGATAAAACCAGTTGAGAAAACTCGTTCCGTTAAAAAAAAATGCCTAAGGGAATTTTGCTTGTACATGTATTATACCACCTTCATGAATGGCAAAATCAATGGTATATATATATTTTAACATAATTTGTCATGATTTCGGATATACATTTTCGGATACTTTTCCCCATTTACATCCGGACCGATTGATGTTGCGGGAAAATATGATCCCTGTCAGTAAGCATGAGCAACTCAATATTCCCACTTAACTTTCTTAAGTATCTTCTTTTATATGAGCCTTGTTCTTGGAAAACTGGGCTTATTGCATGTGTGTTAATTCATGTCCCAGATTAGCCTGTGCAGTCAGCACTGGCTTATTGGGGACAATACTTTCTGCCTTAACTATATTTGCATTCAGAAGAGACTGCCTTTTAAACAATAAATTCCAGAAATGCAGAAATAGTTCTCCCTTAGACATTAATTCTTGTACATATTTGGGTGTTCTTCACCCACCAATTCAAATGTTCTGCATAAGTCTTATGTCCAAAGAATTAGCAATGCCAGACTTAAGTAGGGCAACCAGTCTTGAAATGTCGGTGTGTAAAATCCCTTGATTCGCATTTTATACTGACCATGATATGATTATACGTCCACAGGTGAGGGGTCTTCAATGCAAGCGTGTGCAGTTCCTGCAGACACACGATGCCTACATGACTGCGAGGGTCGGTGCAAACGTGTTCCAATAGCAGATCTATCTGTAAGGCCATGAACAATTTAAATAACAAAACAAGGTTTAAAGAAACTACATTTTTCAGACCCCACATCTATCATAAGATAAATTAAGCACTTGTTTTTCATTTCCTATGTACTAGTATCTTTCATTTAACAATTTATTCCAGCAACAGTATCTTTTACTTCCCTTTTATTTGAGGAACAATATCTATCACTTGCCAAAGTATTTAAGGAATGATATCTTTCACTTGCCTATTTATTATAGGAACGCAATCTTTCACTTGCCAATGTATTTAAGGAACTATATCTTTCACTTGCCTTTTAATTTCAGGAACATATTGGACATTGATGTGTATTCATTGTGAAATACAAATTCAGTCAAAAATCGAAATGTAAACAATTGATTATTAGCTCAGTTGAATTATCCGAAGGGATATTAAAAAATTATAACTCTCTGATTATACTCCTTTAATTGACGTTTCGGCATAATGCCTTTATCAAAACATTGGAAATTATATGTTAACTACATTTTTACGTCTTTTGACTGCACAATTTAAATAACAAAGAAAAATGTTTTTAAACGTCAAATGACGTTGTACATGATGACGTCATAAATGGCGTTATATAAAATGGTGCCAAAAAAATGTAAAAATTCGCCAAAAATGAAATGACGTTAAACACTTACATATTGTATCTTAATCCTATGTTAAATGTGTGCTTTATATATTTAATAAATTGATATTTTACAATAAAATAATCATCATCATATGTAATTATAATCTACCTTAACTTATTATCATAAATTAAATAGGGTAAACTTATTTAATGACTCATATTATTTCAATCCATATCTATGTATAATATTCTAATGATATTTGATTAAATAATCATATATACTTGCTATTCTATATATCATATACACATTATGGACAAGATAAATTGCATAAAGTACTATTATTTTTACATTCATTTATGTTGATGATTAATATAAAATGTTTTTCACATATATTTTTCACAAGATAGTTTCCCGTAGCAGGACATCAAGTTGATTTTTTGTATTTAGTCCATTTGGTGATTGCGTTTGAAACTTCTTTATAAATTCCAATTCTTTAATAAGTCTGTAATAATGGGAACTGTCTCTTATTTGTGTTAACACTGATACACCCATATCCTGCACTCTGTGTATATGATATATAGAATAGCAAGTATATATGATTATTTAATCAAATATCATTAGAATATTATACATAGATATGGATTGAAATAATATGAGTCATTAAATAAGTTTACCCTATTTAATTTATGATAATAAGTTAAGGTAGATTATAATTACATATGATGATGATTATTTTATTGTAAAATATCAATTTATTAAATATATAAAGCACACATTTAACATAGGATTAAGATACAATATGTAAGTGTTTAACGTCATTTCATTTTTGGCGAATTTTTACATTTTTTTGGCGCCATTTTATATAACGCCATTTATGACGTCATCATGTACAACGTCATTTGACGTTTAAAAACATTTTTCTTTGTTATTTAAATTGTGCAGTCAAAAGACGTAAAAATGTAGTTAACATATAATTTCCAATGTTTTGATAAAAACATTATGCCGAAACGTCAATTAAAGGAGTATAATCAGACAATTGATTATTGTTATCACTTTCACTGGGTCTGTTAGTATTTTAAACAGGTAAAGATTGCAATGTGTTTATCATTATAATTGGAGTAATTTAGACATATAACTATCAAAATATAAATAAATCGAATGCATCCAAAATTTGTCATAAAATGATCTTAGATAAGATAGGGCCCAGTACCTGTGCTGGTATATCAATGAGGGAGAGAGCGGGCCCAGTACCTGTGCTGGCATATCAATGAGGGAGAGAGCGGGACCAGTACCTGTGCTGGTATATCAATGAGGGAGAGAGCGGGCCCAGTACCTGTGCTGGTATATCAATGAGGGAGAGAGAGGCCAGGTGGGACATCACACTCAGTGTCTGAACCTTGAACTTCTCTGCCGGGTAGCTGTCAAGTAACTTCAGGCACACGTTGCGAGCCTGAAATGGGTGTGCACGATGTCAGCATGCACTTAGTAACTGGGATTTGACAGCATTGCAAGCATTACAGGAGTCGTCTACCAGTGGAAAACCTTAGCAATTAAAGATTTGCATATTCTTCAAATTGCAATTGTTTTTTAATATTAATGTCCACTTGTCACAATCACATTCAATCATAGCCATTTTCTGTTATAAGTTATTCAACAAGAGATGTTTTTGAAACAAAATCTCCCATACTGCACTTTGAAGCTGCACAGCAGCTTTTTCAGATAAAATTGTTTAGTCCAAGGCCCTTAACTTTGTCAAAAAATCAAAAGAACAGATCGAAACTCCAACTTGATCTATGAGTCATGTAGATGGACTTACCTAGGATAAGTAAGGTCAATATATGCCAGCGTTTAGATTTTCCCCCCAGAAAACTGTTATTCTAGAGGATATTTTTAAGTCACTTTACTTTAGCCAAACAAAATCAATTGAACATGAAACTTGAACTTGATCTGTAAGTCATGATAGTAGACTCAAACACCAAACTCAGGTCAATATCTTAAAACGTTTAAGAAGAAAGTCTGGTAAACTGTTATTCTGGAGATAGTGTCTACGTCCTAGGCCTGTGATTTTGCCAACAATCAATTGAACATAACAAAACTCGAACTTGATCAGTGTTGACTCACATCCCAAAAATATGGTAATATCTGAAAGGGTTTAGAAAAAAACCTAGACACATAATGCCGAACAGACAGACAGACAGATGGACAGACAGACTGATGGACAGTGCGACTGCTATATGCTCTCCTACAAGATGAAAAAAATTGACCAAACATTTGACCTTTGGTGAAAGTTACAAATTAAACTGGCATTGCACTCTATGTGTAAAATGACTTCAATGATAATGTTTTTTAGCTTTTTCGGCGTAAGCTGTATTAAGCCAGCTTTTCACCCTGAATGGACCTTTGCAAGTGTCCAATAATATTCAAATAAAATTTCCCGCGGCTAGGTACGAATGAATACACTTCATTTATTCCATTGGCTGATTTGAGTATAACACCAGAACATTGGAAACATATCCGCGTCTTTGTAACACTGTTTTACTGCATGAAACAATTTTATCTCTAAGGAAAAGGCTCAATAGATAGAACAGTTTTACAATCAATTTTCGACATAAATACAGTTTGTGCGTTCACTTTTTATTTTCAGAGAATTACCAGCGCAAAAGCGTTTATACTGAAAGCTATATTCTCATATTTAGTACTTACTTGCATTGCATTTCAACCCACGAGGGTCAGTGTGTGAAAGTCAGAGTTTATATACAGTTCATCACCGGAGTTCGCAGAAGGGGTTGCGATCATTTCATTGAAGGAAAAAATTGGAATCTATGCTATTTTTGTCTGATGGAGTAAATAGTTCGTTTAGTTGCTTTGTCGATATATCAATATTTTAGGCACAGCTGTTGCCTTGGTCGTGTACAGTTGGCGTAAACAAGCCGTCGTTTCAGCAGCAGAATTGTTACCTAACTTTAATGCATCGCATTCCAATCCACAAGGTATCAAGGTCAGTTTGCGGTCAGTTGCAGAAATCTTTATATAAACGCCGTCTCATAAACTTTGTGCACTTGAAGTCTGTTTTGATCAGAAAGATACTAAATAAAGATATTCGGCGATATTATTGTGGTATGTCAATCATCGATTTTTAATATGTTTTCAACATTTGCATGATAAGGACCAATTTTGATAAAATTTATTAGAAATATTTATCCATTTAGACCAGTTTATTAAGCATGAGCACAATAATTCACTATACTATAATTATGCAATTAAATAAGATTCGAGTATTGCCGGCTGACCTATATGCACTCGTTTATTTTCATGTTTCTTGTGTTTTTCTATTCTGTAAATATAGATATCTGAGTAATAATATCACTTAAAGCAAAATAAGCCACGAAATCTGGCGCAACACCCCGTAATTGATTTGCTTGTGATGTAGCTAAGAACTGCGCAGAAAAAAGGCATCCGCTACTTTTTATCTCATAGAGATAACTTTTGATCGTTCATAAACATCGACCACAATCAACGCCGTATATCTTTATTAAAGATATTTCTTGTTAAATTATTGTATGATTCATATTTCCACGGATATATGAACTTTGCCCATACAACCACCCACCTTCGTTGCCATGGAAACATCATGGTGCATGAACTGTAGGACGGGAATAAGGGACAGCTTCAGATCCACAGGCGTCGCCACGCTATGGATCATCTCCGATATCTTGTCACAGATGTTCGCCGCAAACACCCTGAATTGTTAAAATGTACACTGGTGTAAACAAGAATATCAGTGAAACTGATGGATGCTCCCAGATGATGTTCTTTGTCAATCTATGTGTTAATAAACACCTAAAAACAAGAGGGCCATGGTGGCCCTGTATCGCTCCACTGTTTTTATGCGTAAAAAGCGTGCAATACGCATGGGTTGATATGTACTCAAGCATGTGACTTTCTCTTTCTATCCCTCGTCCCACTGGGCGCTTAAAGTTGGGAGGGTTAGCATTTTTTATATATGGAAAACGTTACTACGGTGTTAACTAAACAGACTAAAAAGTCCGGGAATTGTCGCACAGATCCTTTGCTTATAACATAGGTACATTTATCTCTCCAAAAGATATTGTCGTTTTTTCTATTTCACATATTTTTAGATGCTGAAGATCAAATCTATGCATGTTCTACAAGATTAATCCTTCATTCAATCATGAATCTTTCCAAAATTCCAAAAAGTGTTTGTAGGTTTCAAAGTTTCTGTTACTTATATAGTTCATGACATATGCAAAATACCTAATGACGTAGATCATCTGAACTTTACTTCATTCTTCAGGCATTAGTGAGTGTAGCAGGATTGTTAACATGGTGAAGAAATAGTTTATTGTACAAAGAAGATATTTGCCTGAGGAAACATAAAGTTACAAGTTTTTCAGGTTCATGAGGTGCCGAAAGGCAATAGGAATGATAACTTTGTGGAGGTTGTTTGTTAAACAAAGTTAATGTTTACGAGACAAAAAAATTGAATTATAATTCATCAAGATGTTGCGATCATGGCAACGCTACTTGCATATGGCGTGAGGTTTAAAGAGATATCATGACAAACAATTAGCTTGACCTAACTTTCCTTTACTTTTTCCATCTGACATTAGACCTGTCATGTTTGTTTTTAAAATAAATACTAGGATTGCCATATATTGAAATAAGGTATCTGACCTATTCTCTGATAGGTTGCTAGTAATAGACTTAGTGGCAGTCATGTTATAAACAAGGGGATTGTTCACGGCATTGGTAGAATATACTTTTAATAGATACATCTTGTTTAAGTTGGATTCTCCTTACTTTTTTGCTACTGAATATTAAAATCACTTAATTACATTGTAACAATTTGTTGTCAAGTTTATCTTGAACAAATATTTTTTGCAATCTGTTTATAAATCATAAAATGATGTCATTCAATTTTTTTTTTGATAAATAGGGCCTATAATAAAACAAGAATTTGGAAAATGTTAATATAAAAGAATAATACTAACCATTTGGTGAAAACAAACAAAACAATACATTTTTTTATATAAAATGTTATATACAAACAAGGTTAATGGACTAAATATAAACAACCACACTTGAGTGTTCTTCTTGTGTTAATGATGTATTAAACTGAGTTAAATTAATATATATAATTTGTTTACCTTTCAATATCTTGCATTTCACATCTTCAGTTCAATGCTATTTCAATTAACTAAACAGTGTGACAAACATAATAAAGCAGAATATGCATACAAATCTGATTATACACAGATCCACTAACATATAAATCGAATCATGTTTGTCTATTTCCATTTTCGAAAGATCCTCTTCTAAATTGTTTTACTTCGCGAGTGGACTGAACTCCCAATTTGCAAACAGAAACACTGGTTTTTGTGAAACAAATTCACTGTGCACATTTCTAAACATAATATGTGTTTCTTGTATCTAAAACGTAGTCTTTTTCGTTGACAAACACATTTCATTTTTCCTATGTAACTATTTGATGTCAGTCGCTAATTTGATTGATATTTGTCATTTCAATAATCTTAATTTTCGCTTCACAACGGCGCCATTTGGATACGAAATACCAAACACATTTTATAAAACCGATTTTAATTGGAAGATTGGAAAACGACAGCCAATTATATCACTCGTTTTAACAAGAGGGCCATGATGGCCCTGTATCGCTCCACTGCTGAAAAAAGGCTGAAACAAATATTCTCTGCATGTGCAAATACTTAAATATAGGCCCTATTTAAGCACATGTACACTTTTGTGACCCCCTGGGCTTGGTCAAATTTAACCCCAGGGGCATTATTTGAGCAAACTTTGTAGAGGACTACTATATCTCACTACATGTACATACAAAATATGGTAGCCCTAGGTCCTAGAGTTAAGGACAAGAATATTTTTAAAGTTTTCACAAAATAAGCAAGATATAAGCGTATATAATGTTCAATTTTGTGACCCGCGGGTCAGGGTCAAATTTGACCCAAACGGCATAATTTAAACAAACTTGTTAGAGGACTATAAGATGTTACTGCATACCAAATTTGGAAACCATAGTTGGAATTGTTTTCGACAGATTTTAAAGATTTCACAAAATAGGTAATTATTCAATTTTGTGACCCCCCAGGGCAGGGTCAAAGTTGACCCCAGAGGCATTATTTGAACAAATTTGGTAGAGGTTTATTTGATGTCACTACATACCAAATTTGGTAGTCCTAGGCCCAACAGTTATGGATAAAAATATTTTTAAAGTCTTACAAAATAGCCACACTGTTGAAGGCACAGACCCGGGAAGGGTCAAATTTGACCCAAGGGGCATAATTTGAACAAACTTGGTAGAGAACTATTAGATGTCACTACATACCAAATTTGGTAGCCCTATGCCTTATGGTTAAGGACACGAAGATTTTGAAAGTTTTCACAAAATAGGCACTATATAAGCATATAATCATTCATGTAGCCCCCAAGGCAGGGTAAAATTTGACTCCTGGGGCATAATTTGAACAAACTAAGTGGAGGACTATACAATGATGTCACTACATACCAAATTGTGTAGCCCTAGGCCTAATGGTTATGGACAAGATTTTTTTTTAAGTTTTCACAAAATAGGCATTATATAAGCATATGTTCAATTTTGTGACCCCCGGGGCAAAGTCAAATTTGACCCCAGGGATAACATTTGAACAAATTTGGTAGAGGACTATAAGATGTCACTACATACCAAATTTGATAGCCCTTGGCAGGATGGTAATGGACAAGAAGATTTTTGAAGTTTTCAAAAAATAGGCCTAATGTAAGCATATGTTCAATTTTGTGATACCCCGGGGCAGGGTCAAATTTGACCCCAGGGGCATAATTTGAAAAAACTTGGTAGAGAACTATAAGATTTCACTACATACCAAATTTGGTAGCCCTAGGCCCAATGTTTATGGACAAGAAACTTTTTAAAGTTTTCACAAAATAGGCCTTATATAATAGTATGTTCAATTTTGTGACCCCCATGGCAGGGTCAAATTTACCCCAGGGGCATAATTTGAACAAACTTAATAGAGGACTATAAGATGTCACTACATACCAAATTTGGTAGCCCTAGACCCAATGGTTATGGATGAGAAGATTTAAAGTTTTCACAAAATAAGCCCTTTATAAGCATTCAATTTTGTGATCCCCGGGGCAATTTTAAATTTGACCCCAGGGGCATAATTTGAACAAACTAAGAAGAGAACTATTACATGTCACTACATACCACATTTGGTAGCCCTATGCCATACAGTTATGGACAAGAAGCTTTTTAAAGTTTTCACACAATAGGCCTTATATAAGCATATGTTCAATTTTGTGACCCTCGGGCAGGGTCAAACTTGGCCCCATAGCATAATTTGAACAAACTTGGTAGAGGACTATAAGATGTCACTACATACCAAATTTGGCAGCCCTAGGCCCAATGTTTATATACAAGAAGTTTTTAAAAAATTAGACCTTTATAAGCAAATTTTCAATTTTGTGACCCCCGGGACACAGGACCATGACATAAGCCCCGTTGGCCTCTGGCCAGTGGAGCTAAAAATGCTTAGGCAGAATCTACCAGTGTAAAATGCAGAGAGATTTCGCGGGCTGCGGATATAATAAGCATATGTTCATATGGACAAGAAGATTTTTAAAGTTTGCACAAAATAGGCTTTATATAAGCATTTGTTCAATTTTGTGACCCCGGGGCAGGGTCAAATTTGACCCCAGGGGCATAATTTGAAGAAATTTGGTAAAGCACTATTAGATGTCTCTACATACCCAATTTGATTACCCTTGGCCCAGTGGTTATGAACAGAAAGATTTTGAAAGTTTTCACAAAATAGGCCTTATATAAGCAAATTTTCAATTTTGTGACCCCCGGGGCGGGTTCAAATTTAACCCCAGGGGCATAATTTGAACAAATTTGAAAGAGGTTCACCCAAGGAACATTCCTGAGAAATTTCATCAGAATTGGCCCAGTACTTTAGGAGAAAAAGATGTTTAAAGAAAAAGTTAACGCAAGGACGGACGCACGCACGAGGGACACAGGACCATGACATAAGCCCCGCTGGCCTCTGGCCAGTGGAGCTAAAAATCTATTATTAGCCTCGGTGACCTTGATCTGGACCTCAAACCTCATCAAAAGGTAGAGGTCCATGAAAGGTACCTAAAAGCCAAATATGTAAGAGAACGGTAAAATATTGAAGGCGCTATGAGAAACTTTAACAAAATTGTGATGGAAAAATCTATAATTAGCCTTGGTGACCTTGACCTTGACCCCAGTGACCTCAAGCCTCATCAAAAGGTAGAGGTCCATGAAAGGTACCTACCGGTACATGCCAAATATGTAAGAGAACAGAAAAATATTGAAGGTGCTATGAGAAACTGTAACAAAATTGTGACGGAAAAATAAATTATTTGCCTCGGTGACCTTGACCTGGACCCCAGTGACCTCAATTTCAAACCTCATCAAAAGGTAGAGGTCCATGAAAGGTACCTACATGCCAAATATGTAAGAGAACGGTAAAATATTGAAGGCGCTATGAGAAACTGTAACAAAATTGTTACGGAAATATATATTATTAGCCTTGGTGACCTTGACCTTAACCCAAGTGACCTCAAACCTCATCAAAAGGTTGAGGTTCATGCAAGGTACCAACATGCCAAATATGTAAGAGATCGGTAAAATATTGAAGGAGCTATGAGAAACTGTGACAAAAGTGTGACGGAAGGAAGGAAGGAAGGAAGTACGGAAGTAAGGAACTTCAAACTGGCAACTATATGCTCCCTGAAAATTTTCCGGGAGCATAAAAATATCAATTTATCAAGCAAGGCAGTATTTATACAGATGGCTGCTTACAAAATAACAACACTGTTGAAGGCACAGAAATATTAACCAGACATTTTTGTCAAACTTATGATATTTTTGCTTTCACATTGTTAATTACATTTTGTTAATTAGTCAACTGTAATATTATGGACCATAAAAAAACTAAACCTTAAATAAATCTTTACAACAGTGCGTTCATTTATAAATTCATTTTTAATTCAAGCATAATAAATTAAAAGGCGTAATCCACTACAGAATAGTTATATACAAGCATATAATGACAATAACACTACCTGTATAAGGTACATTTTGTAGTCAAAAATATTTTATTGTTAAATAAGTTTTTCCTATAATAATTTTAATATGGACAAAAAGGTACTGTTAAGCTTTTAAAAACACAACTCAAAGACCTGGTTATACATTCATGCACAAATGCATCATTTTCAAAGCACCTCAAGAAAGTAAAACACCAAAATTGTTCACCTAAACCCTTCATCTTTAAATTAGCAAAGTTAAGGACAATTGTAAGGGTTAAAATCAGCATAATCTGGAAGAAATGACAGCCCTTGTGTACTACCTTGATTGTTCAGAGAATTTTTGTGCTGCATATATGGCAGCCTGAACCTCGACAGCATCATGGGAGTCCAGACTGACAGTGATGCTGTGATGGATGTTCTTGCGCTCTGATATGATCAAGGAAATGTTGGCCAATACCCTGAAATCATCATGTAAACAGACACACTACCATATAATCAGGGAAAAATAAACATTGACGTGAAGCAATCATCCAATCAAAGAAATGATGCCTAATACCCTAAAACAGACATGTATGGTGTGTTCTTGTGAGAGACATACTCATTCGTGTGCTGTGATCTTTTTCAATATTTTCAATAAACCTGAAATATTCAGGACATCTTTACATTTTTGTAACTATTTTTATGAATTTTAATCAGGAGTAAATTTTAATATTCATAAATTAAGATATGTAATAGGTATATCATACATTTTGTCAATATAATTTTTATGAATCAAAATTGATGATTATGTGGTACGTATACACTATCTCATGTTGTCATTTTTGTTTAAATTTTAAATTTATAACTGCTATTGATAATTCTACAGTTTTTGGCAGCCACGGCATTATCAACAATTCAAACCCAAAAATCGAAAAAAAATAAAAAATCTTTGTTGGAAACATTTAGAAAATCTTTCAGAAAACATCCAATAAGACCCAAGCACTGGTTTTTCCAAAGAAATGGATCAGATATTATGTCCATAAGGCTTTCAATGCAATTCAGCAACAATAACTCTATCAAGTCTATACTGAACAGCTACCTGAGAGTTACGGCCCTTGCCACAGGGTCATTGCTGTGATAAACGGAGAATATCCTCCTCATGAACTCGTCCACATTGAGTATCTTGTCGAGGTGTTTCTCACTTTCATGTGTCACACGAAGAATGCACCAACGGATAAAGTTGTTACTGAAAAAATAATCAATTCAGTCCATACTACAGAGAAGATGAATCAGTCACATTGATGGACCTAGCAACGTTTTCTACCAGACGGGGAGTGATGGCCATATTATTAAGGAATTTGATACTTTGAATGATTCTTGGTCTCAGAAAAATAAGACAATTCAGATTTTGAATCACTATTTTGCATATTTTTCTTATTCTTCTTTATCAGGCATCTTTAAAAGCACAGAAAATGATACTCTTAAAAGTTATATCACTCACTTATTTATTAACATTTTTTTCTAGAGCAAGAGATGTGTTTGTCAGAAACACAATGCACCCTAATGCGCCGCTTTTTTTGTTGACCTTTGACCTTGAAGGATGACCTTGACCTTTCACCACTCAAAATGTGCAGCTCCATGAGATACACATGCATGTCAAATATCAAGTTGCTATGTTCAATATATCAAAAGTTACTGCAAAACTTTACTGTAAGGTTAAAGTTTTGGGACAGAATGACAGACATCCAGAACGAAAGAAAGACAGACAGGCCAAAAACAATATACCCCCGATCTATCGATCCGGGGGCATAAAAAGCACCATTTACAAAATATCAAGCATCAGAAACAAAACCTCAAAAATAATTGCTACAAAGAATTCTTTGAATTTTAAAACTTCATATTTTCAAGAGGTCATATTGAATCTTGGTTTTTAAATCCCAGTGGCAATCAAAGTAATATTACAAAGTACAATCCTACTTAAACTGGCGTCAACAAAACTTTAACTGCACAACAGAAACCTACCCTGCTCTGAAAACATCTGCTAGTCTGAGAAATGCAGAGTTGATAAGGATGGGAAATGGGTATTTCTCAAACAGTCCTGGAAATCGAACCACTGCTTCACACTGAACTCCAACCTTCATTGACCTCAATCCTGCATCATAAGGGTAATAATTTTTAAGTAAACACAGTTTTCAATAAAATGTACAGATTTTCTTTCTAACAAGATAAACTTCTAGTCGCCATGGCGTAATGGCTAGGTGTCCGTCTAGCGATCGGGAGGTCACAGGTTCAATGGCCAATCGGGGTGCGTTCTCTAGATTTTCCCCAAAGACACCAAGCACTGGTTTTAGGCCCAGGAAACAGACTAGAGTGCGTTTCTATAAGCCTGAGGCTTTCGATGAAATCCAGCTAAAATAAATAGGTTTAAACTAAAGATAAAGTTAATTATAAAGCATTTGATTGAATTCCATACAAAGGCTTCATTTAAACTAATATAAAGCCCACATTTAGAATTTCCGCAGGTTGATGCAGTGCAAACTTCCTATATTTTTTTAGAAGTAGGCTTCATACATGTACTTCATTAATACTTCATGGATGAGGCAATTAATGTCAATATTATCTGTGTTGCATGCTTTTCAGCAGAAAAATAATTTGCACAAAATCAATGGGCTTTCAATACTAAGTAGTGCAAGGGAAACAGATAATTTGTTTATTTGAGAGAGAACACCTATATTATTTCTACACATGCACAATTTGGTTAACAGTATTGATATTTTTCGTATGAAAAGAACATTATTAAAGAGTTTTAATAATAAAATAAAACAAGAAATGTGTTTGTCGGAAACACTATGTCCCCTTCTGCGCCGCTTTGAATTTTTTAATAAAATATTACCTTTGACCTTGAAGGATGACCTTGACCTTTCAACATTCAAAATGTGTGGCTCCATGAGATACATATGCATGCCAAATATCAAGTTGGTATCTTCAATATTGCCAAAGTATTTGTAAAATGAGCGATTTTAGCCACATATACTTGACCTCTGACCTTGAAGGATGACCTTGACCTTTCACCACTCAAAATGTGCAGCTCCATGAGCTACACATGCATGCCAAATATCAAGTTCATATCTTCAATATTGCCAAAGTATTCATAAAATAAGCGATTTTGGCCACATATATTTGACCTCTGACCTTGAAGGATGACCTTGACCTTTCACCACTCAAAATGTGCGGCTCCATGAGATGCACATGCATGCCAAATATCAAGTTGCTATCTTCAATCTTGCAAAAGTATTCAAAAAAAATGAGTGATTTTGGCCACATATATTTGACCTCTGACCTTATAGGATGACCTTGACCTTTCACCACTCAAAATGTGCAGCTCCAAGTTGCTATCTTGAATATTGAAAAAGTTATTGCAAATGTTAAAGTTGGAGCAAACAGACCAACAGACAGGGCAAAAACAATATGTCCCGCACTATAGTGGGTGGGGGACATAAAAAATATTTTAAAAATAACATAAGTATTGTAATTATTAGTTTTAGAGTGCTGAATCTTGGCTAATGCATATTGCCTTTACTGCCTTTGGAATTTTTTCTAAATTAATGAAGACAATAATTTGCATTTGTTGACGACTGACATTTCTTGAGGATATTGTTTTGTATTCATAAGTGAGAATGTTGGTGCCACGACCTTCCAAATATGTCAATTTATTAATTCACCTGGATTTTAATTCAGGTTTACTGATGCAAGACTTCTTTGTAGGAAATGTAAATTTGCAGTCAATGAACAAGAACGATGTTGAATTTAATAATCCTTAGTAATTTTACCAAACTGTCTATAAAATAATTAATCAGTCTTTGAAATTAGCTTTGAAAAGTTAAATGCCAGTCGGGCCAGTTACTTAAAAATTTTAACATGCCCAGCATATTTTTTACATGCCCGAACTTTTAAAAAAAGAATATAACAACTGGCTGCAGAGTGACATGGGCAATGTTTGACACGAGAACCACTGCTCCCTTGTCATTGACATAGGACTCTCCTATGTCCAATCCCTTTGCCTTTTCAAGTTTGCAAATGTCAACAAAGTCCCTAAAAGACTTATTTGGCAATATAATGAGCTGTTCTAAATTTGAAAGCTAATTTTTCATAGTCAGCTTCCTTCAACTGAATGAGACACCTGGCAGCCTTGGACTTGGACACATCTTGAGTAGACCTGGAATTTTTGACAATACTACGCTCATGTAGTTTGGTTTTTTCATGCACTTTAATTATACCTCCACAAACAAAGTTTAAGGAGGTATATAGGAATGAGCTTGTCTGTCGGTCCGTATTAACTTAAGTGTCCGCTCTCTAATTCAAGTTGTTTTCATCCGATCTTCACCAAACTAAGTCAGATGTATCTAGATGATGTCTAGGTCAACTTCGAATATGGGTCATGCTGGGTCAAAAACTAGGTCACAGGGTCACTTAGTGCGTTTAAAATATTGAGCATGTTGTCTGCTCTCTACTGTTTTCATCAGAGCTTCACCAAACTTGGTCAGAAGTTGTATCTAGATGATGTATAGGTCAAGTTTGAACATGGGCCATGCCGGTTAAAAAACTAGGTCATGGGGTCACTTAGTGCGTTTTAAACATTGAGCATGGTGTCCGCTGTTTTTTGTGAAGACAACATGCAAAATATTCTGTGTCAATGCGGCATTTGGGGGTATTCGTCACGCCTGTGACAAAGCTCTAGTTGTTTCAAGTTTAAGAACACTTGAACCTTCAACAAAACTGCACAACTTTTCTTTGGGTGTCACTGCTATGTCTGTACACCAACTACAGAACATGCCATTTTTGTACTGGAGCCACGGTCGATCGTTACACCAGTGCTCTTAAAAATAGCGTTTGCTGGTGTCCTCGTACCATTTCTTGGCTTCCCTTTTCTCTAAATCACTGTCAATTCTCCGTTTTTGAAGTGATTAACTGGGCTAGCCCCTTAGATACTGCTTAGCCTCTATGTCAACAATGACATTTGTTGACATTGACGAAAACGGAAGCGCATGACTTGATTGAAATAATCGATTCAAAGGGCATCTACTTGATTAATTTCTAGAGAAACCGTCGATAAGAACCAAATGTTACCGAAATGCATCGTTCAAAAACAATAACGATGACGTGCGCAAGCAGGTGCGTGTTGTTAAACCAATCAAATTTCATTGCTTTACAACTTCCAGCAAGTTGTTTGTTCGCAAAATTGAAAAAAAGATTTGCAAATACCAAGAACTACTTATGATTTTTTTTATAAACTGTCAATTGGCTTCAATAATATACATGCCTGACGGACGACAAACGTGAATTTTTGTATGTGCCCGGCAGTAAATTTTCTCGCCACGTTCAATCGGACGTGTGCTAATTTCTAAGACTGATTAATGTTTTAAAAAAATAATGTTACTTCAATTGATTTAGAACTTAAATCAATTGTGATATTTTAATCAATATAAACTAATAATTGTGCAAAAATACGGTACTTTAAAACTTTTCTTTTTTCGTCATTTGTGGTTGACGGCAGTGCTTTCCACAGGCAATTTAAAGGTCCCTCAGCGGGGCGCTTAAATTTCAAAATCAGAGTCCGCGGGGCGCCTGAAATTTTCCGATCAGTGTATTCTGACAGTTATTGCATCTTAAGATCAAAGCAATATGAACTTCACTGCAAATTTTGGAAGCCGATTTTCGATCCTTTGTCTCTTTACCCAGCTAAAGCCCGCCTAAAGGCGGAGCGTTGCTATATAAGAAAATCAATATTGGTCAATGGGAGCGCACGCTTTGTATGAGCGACAGCAGTAGGCAGGCAATACCTGCAGTTAAATCATGCAGACGACTCGTGACGTACATGTAATTGCCACAGAAATCTTTGTCAGTTACTTAGAAGACTGATGATGGCAAATGGCTGTAATTCTTGTGGACAACGTGAATTTCTTGCATAATTCCATAAAAATATTTATTCGACTTGTAAAGTGTTTAAACAAATTATCGTTGAATTCATTATGCAACTGTTAATATTTGTTGAAATCTCAAATGAAAATAATTAAATTTGTAATCCGAAACCCATTCCCGTAAGTCGATGTTAACGCGTTTTTAATCCGAAACACACTTCCGAATGTAAATGTTACCGCAACGTTAAAATATTCTTGCTTGAAATTAGCAGTGCAAATTTATTTTGTGTCGAATCTTTTTCTTAATTTAAAATAGCGCGCAAATTATGCAGCATGTACAACGTTGCGGCATTTGCATAGAAAGCGTGCGTGTATTCACTATTGAGCGTTTTAACAAGCACACAACACGTCAGGGGATTGACGCATGTTCAGAGGCAATATTTCATCAAAGCTATAAATAGTCACTTTAAATTTATTTGATTCTATAGAAAAACGGCAAGGTTTGTGTTAAAGAAATAATTGAGAGCTTTTATCGTAAATATTAACCAGAAAGTGATTTATACAAACGGAATAAACGGGATTATCGGGTAATAAATAGACACTTGAAAAGTAGTAAGTATACAGTAATAGAGTCAGGTTGAAATTGATGTATTGGGGAATCGTTCAAGTCGCGATTTTACAACCTATGCGGGAAAGTTTTAAAACAATTAAACAATATATGTACTTTTAAATGACTGAGGGATTATCTTCAAGAGACATAGCGCACCAAATGACGTCTTTTGACGCTGTTTTTCTTTGAGTTATAACGCACCACAGAACGTCAAATGACACGTTAAATTAAAAAAAAAATCAACGTCAGCAGGGGACACCCCTCTTCAACCACCCCTATCTGCCCCGGGGCGCCTGACAAAAATCCCGATGTAAGCACTGGTTGACGGTCCCTTTAAATTACATTTGTCTTTATATAAGGGTTATCTTTCTGTTGATTGGTCTATGTTATGAAATTGCTTAACTTTTTCTGTACAAAAACTTGGTCTTAGAAGAATACATAAAATGTTGTTGGCACAGCCTAAGTTGAAGTCTTTCCAAATCCATTCATTTTTAATAACCTTGTTTTACCAAAGTAGGAACAACAATATGCAATTTCATCACTATTAACACAAACGGTCAAGTTTCAATCAATGGCAGTTAGAACTTGAAAATATTCCCAACAAAAAAATAAGCATAGTTTGCATAGGGAGGTACTTGAAATCCCCACTGGGCCTGGAACCACAGGCACTCTGTATTAGCTGTTAGCCCTCCCTCCATGCTGCTTATAAAAGTTAACTCTACCAATTGTATTTTGGAATGTTTGTTTAAGTAACATGATGTGTGGTAAAATCTATTGATTTCTGGTAATTTTCAAAGTCATGTTCTTCTTCTTCTGGTACAGCACTCCTTCTAATTTAGAATCTAAATAGAAGATTTTGTGCCGGCGCCTATTGGTTACACACAGTAAGTGAAAAATCAATTTTTACCACACACTTTTTGTTTTGTGTATAACAAAATGGACAATTTTGTGTGTACGGAAAGGGTAACAGCTAGAGGGATAGCAGGCAATGCCGAATGCTTGTACCAGGTACGAAACATAACGGTACGAAACAAACTAAATTAGTCCATGTTGTTTGCACTCTACTTAAAATACATGCAATAATTAGTACCTCTGTCCAGATCAGATAATGCTGAATTTGCATCTTGTTCTTGGTCAAAGGGTGAAACGTCGTGTTTAAATGACTTTGTATGTGATTTGTGAAACGTCGAGACGGGCGCTGCCATCTTGACATCTGTATCAATGATATGAGTATAAAGAAGCGTTTGGTAACTTCATCTTGCAAAGGTCACATGACTTAAACATGGCGGACGACGCAAAAACATTTGCAGCATTGTTTAATGGCTTGACGAAGCGGTTATACTTTGATGAAAAAGATATAACAGACGAGTTTTTAAAAAATGAAATCTTCCCACAATTAAGCGACGAAGACTTCGCCGCACTAGTGACAAAATGCTCATCATTAATAAAGGTATTCAGTATATTCAATAACCCTCCCACAAAGGCCACATTATGATCATCCATAAATTGCCACTATATTTTAAGTAGAAAACAAAATGTCTTAGTATTCACTTTGGCATATATGTAAAGCCATTGATATAATACAGAGAAATCTTATCATTGCTACAGGAACAATAGTTCTGGCTACCATAACTTTAAATGTCGCTTTTTATGATTTTTGACTGGCGCGACTTTATACAGGTCTGTCAATACTATGTAAACTGTACGCTGAAGTTTCTTTAGCTACAGGAACAAAAATGTATTTTGTAAAGCCAACAGTTGGTCCATATAAACGGACTCCCAGAACCTTTGATAATTTTTGCTATGGCGGCTCTGGGAGTCCATATGCACTCCTGCATACACATGAGTGCAGTTTATTCTTCACTAAACAGAGTTACAGACGTCGTTCAAGAAAAATTGAGGAAAATAATGAATAAACTTCATAACCATGTTAAATTTACCTGAATGGAAACCTACCGATGTTATCCTTTGCATGCGTCCGATAAAAACACGAAGATGTTTCAACACACTTTTCTCGCTGACATTGTTATGTTTAAATTTGAAACGGTGTATTCTGTATCGAATACCACATCGTTATTAACTTTTTGGCTCCAACACATAATGCGACATACAAAATAATTAAATATTGGTGTAATGCGACCTGACCTATATTGGGTCAATTTTCCAATATGGCGGATACAGCGTACAAAACAAAATCTTTGTCAATGCAAATCAATTATTTCTTGCTTTAATGGTACCATTTGGAAGAGTTTGTGGTTTAGATAGTTAAATTTTAATAAGCTCTTGCAGTTTCAGTGTTCATTAACCTTTGAATTGTTGATAACATTTTGCATCGCTGGACAAGAGAGAGCGCATTGCAACTCTCAGCCTAAGCTGAGAGTTGAATTATTGCAACTAAGCCTACAGTGTGTCCTTTGTTTGAAAACGGGACTGTTCCGTCAAAAGAATTTACAGACGTTTCGCACCCAAGTATTTTCGCATCCTTGTTATTTCGCCCACATGACATTTCCGCCCTCGTCGTTTTGCCCACAATTTTAATTTGAATAAGAGGATATTTATCACGTCAATGATCAGGGCCCTCAATCTGTCAAATCCACGGCCGAAATTCGGCCGATTACCCCCCCCCCCCCTGAAAAGTATACTTTTTTCCCCTTTTTTGGGGAAAAAATCCCCCTAAAAAAAAATAAAAAAATCAATTTTTTATTTTATTTTATATATAGATAGATGTCTCATGATTATTATATCTCAATACTAATTTAATTTAATCTTGTCAAACATACTAAATTATGAAATAAGCAATGAATATAGTGCAAACATGTACACATGTAATAATTAGATAGTAAGTAAAAAAATCCCCCCAAAAGGGAAAATGCCGCGAAAATTCCCCCTGGTATGGGTAGCGACCCGCTTCCCCTAAAATGGATTGAGGGCCCTGATGGTTTAACTTATAGTCTAGTGTAGAAACAAAAAAAATAAATAATAATTTTCTGATCTATTTAATTGTTTATTTGATTTATCACTTCATTATTAATAATTATTAATAACCCTAGAAACAAAAACAGCATTTTATAAAATGATTTCTACTATTTAGCGAATAACAATAGAAGTACGCTTACAATTATTAAAAAAATATATAACCCTTAAAAACCTAAAAAACTTAAACTAGAAATTGTGATGTTTTCATGAAAAAAAAGCACGTAAATATAATTGAACCGCCTCTCCATGACGATCTTTATCTGATAGTAAAAATAACATTACGCAACAACATCGGAATGAAAATGTTCTATAAGATGAGATTCCCGCATTGAGTGGCATGTTTATGACACTTGTTCAGACTGTTAATCAATTCCCATTGAGGGAGAACTTGAAAAGAAAACTGAATAGTTTATTTATTGACAATTGAAGGCGTGTGTCATTAATTGATTGTTGTGCAAGCACCACTTTGTGCGTTAGCTGTCAAGTTAATAATTGGAATTTAACGCAGTTAATATGTTTAATTATGTCTTATGACTTAAACAATTATAATATGTCATCTCTTTTTTATTATTATTTCCATGCTTTCCAAAGTCATCTTTAATTGAATTTTATAAATTGTTTAATACTAATAAAATATCCCGCATTTATGAAACAAAATGCTTAATTTCAATGCATATTTTTATTAAATGTGAAATTGCACTACATGAATATGTTGTAGTTTTTTATGGGTAAATAAACTAAACACTGTTTAAAAAACATCAAGAGTTACGAAGTTCTATAATCATTAAAACCATATCCGATTAGTGATACTCTATTCCATCACCCCTAAAGGAGTTTATTTTGTTTTTACCAAATTGTTGCATTGCACTGAGATTGTTCTAAAACTACTCACTTTATTAACTTTTTACCATTTGTACCAGGAAAAACAGCAAAGCACAAATATAAATTGAATGAGTCGTAATTATTATACATTACAATATAGCAACACTGTTATTTTTTTAATAACTCAGGAACGCCAAATGTTTTCACATTTCGTTTTCTACAAATGGTAAGCAATATAGCTGCCATAACGAACACCTGTTTTATCACAATTACATTATGAGGGAATAAAATACATTGCTAATTTAAGACTCATGCTATTTAAATTTACGGTCAATTGCCTCAAATATATATATATATATGTATACCGGCTTTATGACCTGCTAATAAAAGATACTTGTATCGAATTAATTGGATTGTGATTATCAAGTCAATTTTTATTATGATTATATAATTATCACCAATTAAACTGTTTGTGTAAAAAAATAATATTTTTACATAAGCATTACAGTGTACATAATACAATATTTATTACACATATTCATCTATTATGTTACCTTGAATTACAATATTTTCAAACCACATCATGTAACAAAAGACAAACATCAATTGTAGTGCATTTTAATTACACATTTTATTCAAATCCCATCAGTGAACAAAATACACAATAATGATATGTGACAAAACATTGTTCCGCTAATTGGGGGACGAAACAACAAGGTGCGAAACAATGAGGGTGGAACCACCTTGAGCGCGAGACATCCGAGTACCCGTCAAAAGTAGGTTGCTGTGACATAGTGGTTATGGTGTCCGCATAGCTATCTGGAGGTCATGGGTTCAAACCCCATTGTGTGACAGTTCTTCAGATCTCCTTAAAGACACCAAGTGCTAGTTCTACCGAGTCCCATGACTCCTTGAATAGTCAAATTGCGTCGATGGTCCAGAGGAGCCCTGCAATTTATGGGAATAATAAGAAGAAAGATACACCCAGAAAATGCCTGCCAGCTGTATAACTGTCAAACATAGATGAAAGGTCAAATAATTTGATGGCAAAGAAGTCAGTTATCACACCAAAGATATGTAACAAAAAACAAGCAAATTATTTCTATCATACATTATAAAATGGCTTGTAATGGCAATCATAAAATTATTTTATATGAAATAATTACATCTTTATATCTTAAGCTTAAAAAGGGAAAGTTGATTTCCCACAAAAAAAATGTACACTTAATTTGGGGTATTTTTTTTCTGATTTCATATCAAGTTTCCATACTTTTTGCTACATTCAATATTTTTTTGCAAATTTGACATACTTTGAAAGAAGCATATGTTTCTAAAAGATTTTAAAGATTTCTTTGCTAAAACATAAATTTTTGTGGATAGTCATTTGCAAACATTATGAACAAAAAGTAAACACAACATATGTAGTGTCTCACCTACCTGTTTAAGCCTACCTAAGCTCTAAGTTCTCAAGCTGAGCTATTGTGATCAACTTTGAGATGGTGACCACTCTAAAGGCCACATTTTCCATCCAATTTTGATGAAACTTTGTCAGAATATTTTTTTCTGGAATATATCTTTACTGATTTAATCTGGGTCATGTGTGTCAAAAACACAGGTCACCATGTCAAATCTAAGAAAAATAATATAACCTCTAGAACCTCTCTCTTTTTATGACTAAATTTTGATGAAACCTGCTCAAAATTTTAATTTGAACAATATCCAAGCAGATAATCTCTGTCAAGTGTTTTTAAAACTAGGTCACAAGGTCAAATCTAAGAAAAACCCTATTACCACTGTATAGGCCACATTTATGACTCAATCTTAAAAAAGTTTTATGTTGACATTTTTTATGTTAAGAGTGAATCTAGTCATGAGAATCACCAGGTCAAAGCTTGGAAAAATCTAGTTACCAATCTAGATGCCAATATTATGACTTAATCTTGATGATACTTGGTCCGTTTTTTATCAGTATCAAGGCTGAATTCTAATCTGTGTCACATGCATTAAAAGATAGGTCACTAGGTCGAATCTTAGAAAAAATAACCATTTCCACTATAGACAAAAAATTAACTTATGTAACATGTGAGGCAAATCTTATAAATGTGGAATATAGTAGTGATGCTGTTACTCCCATTTGATCGCAGTGTTATTTATCATAGCTTAATTTAATTGTGTGTATTTATATGTTATTTGTATTTAATGTTCGATTGTTTTATGTCCCCTTTTGAAGAAGGTGGCATAAAGCAGCCCCACCGCCTTTCTGTCAGTTTGTACATGTATGCAAAAATTCCTGATTCAGCCATAATGGTGCCATTATGTTTAAATTTTAAAATAACTTTGCACTACTATCCATAATTATAAGAAGACATGTAGCATTTAGCACCTGTTTGGTTAAAGGTCAGATTTTGTAATGAAGCAGCTTGTTAAGACTAAATTTTTCATTTTTATTGCTATTTTTAGATTTTAAGCTTACCACACATGACAACCATGAGGCATTTGGTGTGTAACAGCCATTTCACTATCTCAAAGGTCAAGGCCTCATTTTGAGGTCAAAAGTCTAATTTGGCCATGAAACAGCTTGACAATTCCTGTTTTATCCATAACTTTGTGATATATTAATGGCTTTTAAAATATTTTGGCACATACAGGGGTATTTCAATTGTCATAAGGACACTCAGTATCTTACCTCAAAGGTCAAGGTCACACTTCAGAGATAAATAAATAAAACAGCTTATTTGGACTGTGAATTCCTTATTCCTCATTTTAACTTAACAATTACAATAACCATTAGAACACTGCATTTTGTGTGTAAAACTTTTCTCACTACATCAGTGGTCAGGGTCACTTTTAGAGATCAAAGATCGAATTCGAATAAAACGGCTTGACCAGGTTGTAACGTTTTAATATTCTTCTTTCAATTTAAAGACAATTTACAACAAATGGCAACCTTAGAAGAGTGCGTGTCTGATGTATTACCTCAAAGCAATGTCCCACTTATAGGCCATAAGTTAAATTTGGTCATGAACAGGTCGTGTTTGACATAAGCGAAGCTTTGAGACAAAAGTTGATTGTGCAGGCATCTGTGGCCTATGGACACCTGTCTTATTCATTTAGGTCTATCCAAGTGTTCTTTAATAAGTTTGTAACTTCTATCAGGTCAAGTCTCCAGCAATAGGTGTCTGCAAACTCTAAAGGGCAATCATCTGTTCAAAATTTTAGTGAAAACAAGCAATTTATTGTTTGTGTCCTTATCTGACATTATAGTTGATGACAAGTTTATGTGAATAACTTACAATGTTGTGAGATTTTGATGTTTACAGAGCTTGGTGTCAGCAGACATGGACTACAACCAGTGTGAAGCGTTCCTCACATCACAATTAAAAAAACCTGAAGGAGCAATAACTGAAAACCAAGCCAATGCAATCAGGAAGTTCTGGAAAAATCAGAAAAACAAAATTCATGAAGCAGTAATAAACAAATCATCATGGGGTCACTCATTGAAGCATGTGTCATGGAGAATTGACATTAAGTCCCAAGCCAGGCATATAGAAGATATTAACACACCTACTGCCATAATGGAACTTAAAATTGGACCAAATGCAACTGGTAGTCAGGTACAATTATTATACATTCTATTCATATGTTTCAAACACTCACTGAAATAACATATAAATAAATTTAGCCATGAAATAAAAGCCTTGGCAGTAGAATGTATAACAAACCTTTTAAACATTATGTGAAATAATTATTGTAATAATGAATGCTTTTATCAAATAAAGATATAACTTTTCCTAAAAGAAGTCCTATATCAATAAACACTTTATCAAACATTTGATAAATTACAATTTTAATATTTGTGATGTTTTATTTTTCAGGAGTCAGACGTTGTTCGGTTTGAAATGGATGAAAATAGGCTGTCAGAAGTTTTAAAGACCATGCAGGACATTGAACTTGAGGTCAACAGATATTGTGAACAGTGAACAGTATATCTTATATGTGTACATGAGGTCAACAGATATAATGAACGTTGAACACTATATCCTTTATGTGTATATGAGGTCAACAGATATTGTGAACATTGAACAGTATAGCCTTTATGTTTACATTAGGTCAACAATATTTACATATATTGTGAATAGTGAACAGTATAGCCTATATGTGAACAACAAATATGGTCAACAAATATTGTGAACAGTGAATAGCGTAGCTTATATGTACATTATGATACATGTTTACACTCATCAACTTTATTCATATGCCTAGTGTTTGTGGCCAAAATCAATATAACTAAATCTTATAAAAAAAGTTCTATTATCATATATATGAATTTTTGAAAAGTGTTCACTAATTTTCAATTTAACTACTATATATCTATTAAAATGTTTTTATATTCTCTATTTAGAATATACTATTAAAACAATATAAACTTATGATGTTCTAGACAATTGCCTCTGCTCAAATGAGTTTGTTTTATGATTTGTCAATACCAGTACTCCAAACTGTCAGTATTTTGTTAAAGAAAAGTCATTAAACAAAAAGAATATTTAACAAGATATACAAGAATACATACAGATTTATATATAAAATGTATGTGTTTTTTTTTTTAAATCTTTTTTTAAAAACTATTTAGATGTTTCAATAAAGCGGACCAATACTACGAATACACATGCTAAAATTTATTACTGAACCAGCTTTCCATACTTTTATTTTCATTCAACTGATATGGCAGTTAATGACCTCGATGTATCATTTTCGGCTCGGGTACTACTTAAATGTACCCCTGTTACTCTTAAATATACTCACGGAGCGTATATTAACAGGAGTTGAATCGAGTATTTGACCTTTACTGTAATAAATTCAATTTTTATGCAAAAACTTATTCGATTTTATTGGTTAATACGTTATCGTAATTGTTGCTTATTAATTCCTCTTGCAAAAAAATTATAACTTTTAGTATATTTCCGTTGTTATAAATGGATTTATAGCGCGTTAAACACAAAAAATAAACAGTTTATGTTTTACCCCCGCGCGTTTAACCGTGATTCATCTAGAGTCGGTGGTATATTTAAATGTACCCCGGATACGGTAAATATAGCTCGATTGGTCATTGTCGGCTCGGGTACTACTTACATGTACCCCGGGTACTCTTAAGTATACTAACATGCACCCCGGGTACGGTAAATATACTTAAACGTACGCGGGAATTTGAACGCTAAATCGGTCGTTGTCGGCTATTTTTGTTAAATTAATTTTGTTAACATTAGTGTCTTTTTGCTGTTAAATGGCCTTTATATCATCGAAACTCATACTCAAAAAGCATGGTGATGTAGTGTTTTTTTTAAAGAGAAGTTCATTTAAGATAAACAATATCGTTTTACAGTATCGTTAGAATTTATAACGACATCAGATTTTGGGCGGGCAAACAAATCGGGTACAGTCTAATATAGCCCGGGTATGTTTAAGTATATTTACCGTACCCGGGGTACATGTAAGTATACTTAAGAGTACCCGGGGTACATGTAAGTAGTACCCGAGCCTACAATGACCAATCGAGCGTAAATATACTAAAACGTACCCGAGAATTCTAACGCTAAATCGGTCGTTGTCGGCTTTTTTTCTTCAAATACTTATGGTCATATTTTTGTCAAAATTGTGTACAATAACCTCTATATTATCGAAATTTATACTACAAGAAGAATGTTGAGGCAGTTTCTTTTTCGAAGTGAATTCTGTTTCGTATTCCGTGGTGCGTTTAACGACATCGGATTTTTGACTGGGATAACACTCAGATACAGTATAATTTGGCGGGAACGTGTTCGTATTTTTTCCGTACCCGTGGTACATTTAAGTATACTTAAGAGTACCCGTGGTACATTTAAGTAGTACCCGAGCCGACAATGACCAATCGAGCATTAGTTACCAACCTTAATTACAGCTGATTCTTTATCAGATCAACGGAAGAAAAACGGAAAAATCCAATACTATTTTACTAAGTGATCAATAAAACCATAAGTTCATTGTGTAAAGCCAAAAAAATTTTTACAGAAAAATGTTTTATTTTAATATGCATATTTATTCCTTTTCATTATTGTTTCATAATTATAAGAAAACGCAGATCATTGGGTAAATTCGTGACAATTGGATATAATGTATCCATTTTTGCTAAAACTCAACAGAAACAACAAAACTGTTTGGTTTGATCATTTTCGGTATTATTGTGTGTGAGATATGTTTTAATAAAATTTCGCATTTTGACTGTACTAAATTCTCCGGGGAAGACATACTGGACTATCGATAAACGTCGATAACAGAATTGCTTTTAAGATGAGGAAACAAAAACGTCCGAAATAATATTGTGTCATGATAAGACTGAAATCGTTTCATTATCTAACGACAAATGTTTTCCGTACTCGTCAGTCGGTATGGAAATCGTTCTTGAAAGACTGAAAGGCTACCGAAATTTGCAAGTTTGATATAAATAACACAGTTTGACTTCAATTTGCTATTGAAAAGTATTGTGCTTAGATGTATAAGAAACATTGATATATTTATAGACCTGCGTCATGCGAAAATGGATCTAATGTCATATGCGGCTAGCGTCGCTATGGTCCAGCCTGCGCATCTCGCAGTATGTCAGGAGATACCTAATGAGACCACGCAATCTTGCGTGATTTATAGCGGACAGCGCAGCTCCTGACCAGACTGCGCAGGCAGGGCTATAGTTACGCTAGCCAACGCGCCATAGACCCATTTTCGCATGACGCGGCCCGAAAAGTATGATTTGAATTTGTCGAAAGAAAACTACATATATTTGAATACAATATATTTCGATGGTGAAAAAATAAACTGATAATAAGCAATGTGAGGGCCCATATTATGTGATCTCCCGCAGTGTACTTTTTATTTACGAACATTTACGTGTGGTTTGAATACACGTGCAATTAATAACACACATTTCACGCGGTGAATATGCGACAAACAAGTGACATAAAACCACAACAACAATTTAAACCTTTATGTTTAATTATTTAAAACGTAATTTTCTAGCTTTATTTAAAAGTCATGATATTTTATTTTAGCGTTTCCGATCGACAAAATCGCCAATGGCGACTAAATTTGTCAGCTGGCGATTTACGTTGAAAATGTAAACGAAAAGGGCCATTGTAAAAAAATCAAGGTTACTCTATAAATGTTATAGTATTCATTAGTATAAAAGAGCTCGGTCAACAGCTTGAGCGTGCACATCGCGACAGGGCGAGAGTCGCCGAAGATTTTCTAGAAGACCCCGAAGAATCACAAAGCGCAGTGGTAATTGTTCGTAGGTGGAAAGTCGTTTCATTACATTGTCTGAGGAGGGTCTGATATGAGATTTTTTGCGGGCGGCTCTGTTAATCAAGCGAGTACCGTCATTCTTCGACCCGGACGTCCTCTTCTGCTTACTTTGCTGACTCCCAGAACTTCTGGATCGGAAGGATCGCCAAGAGGAATGGTATGGGGGTGTCCGTAGGTGGATAGTGGTTTCACTACATCGCCGGAAGAGGGACGGGAGCAGCGGCGGTGGCAGCGTAGAGGACGGGCGGGCGCACCTTGGGCATAGATAAAGGCCAGGATTTTGAGAGTTGGCCCTATGAAGATAGTGGAAGTTTCCCAGGACGGCGGTACCCAGTACGCTCTAGGGTTCGGATTGACGGCTTGTGGCTTCTGAAGAGGCCATACAAGCGGCAGCGCACACGAGGAGCGTGAAGAATGTCTTTTTTATTGTCAGCACTCCCTTTGCGAAGTAACCTTGTCCTTTTAAGGGCAACCAAACATGAATTGTCGTTAAACTGTCTACCAGTGCACATTAAGGTCTCATTTGCCACCGTGCACTGGTCTATTTTGATCAAAATTATTTCGTAAATTAAAATTTTACAAGCCACATTACAGTCATGTGTGCTAACAAAGATGCGTCACGGGAAATTCTCAGGTTGCTTTCTAGTCGCCAAACTGTAATTTTCGCCGTCCAATCTGTTCTTATAATACTTAAGAGGGCGGGTTTACTGGACTATTACATTTGATTGACGTCGGTCAATCAAGTAACCGTTTACCGCAGATTGTTTAACAAATATTTACAGTTTTACAATTTACGTAATATAAAACGGTAATTAATATAGTACATCAAAGACAATGTCGGGCATCATCCTCACACCTTTTAACTATAAACAATAATTACGTATGAACAGTTAAAAGCAAATGGTGAGCAATTGAATCCTTATGGCGAGTAAATTGTGAAAAAAAACAACCGTTAAAGAATCTACGCGGTAACAATTAAATTTCAGTGCATGTAAATTTCGTTCTTCTATAGCCATGTGTTAATATTTGCTGATTGTTCTTATTAAGTCCCTTCGTAAGCATAAGAAACGTTTTTTTTATAAGAGTGCGAAATTGTTGCTGCTGTCTGTCAAGTTCTTCTCATAAAAAGCGTGCACGCGTGTTGCAACAGACTAAGTGCTAGCTGTAACTAAATATAGACGTGAAATTCAGTACATTAAAGCAAAGACCTATAGATAACATTGTTATCTAGGTCTTTGATTAAAGCGGGTATATACGATTTTGTCAAATATTTATGAATTTATATAAACTGTGTAAAAAACTTATTATATATATATTTCAATATAAATTAAAATAAAAGTTAAGAAGAACATGTGTCGAAAAATGCGAAATAAGCCAGATATTTAATTCTGAAATTGAAAACGGCTGTACAGCCGAATTCGCCAGCATGTATACCATACATGTACGATGTGCATCTAAACTTACGAGGGGTGTTCCAGAAGTTAGTGGATTTTCGCTATAACTTTCATTTGGTAACATAAATGGACAAACAAATAGCATGTTAAGAATATTTCGTCCTTTCCAAATCTTCTCTCCAAACATCATGGAAATACATAAAACAATAAATATATATCAGAGATTTAAACATGTGCACAATGCGCACACCGACGCACGTGTAACGTTTCTGTTCAACGTCAATGACGTTATGAAGTTAACAACTGTCAAATCTTTTCCACATAATCACCTCCAACGCGAATGCACTTTATGTGTCAGGAAATCCACTTGTCAAAAGTGTCTCTATACCAGTCAGCGTCAAAAGACGACACGATTCGCTTTGCTGCAACTGTAAGTTCCTGTTTACTTGCAAAGCGAATACCGCGCAACTGTGATTTAACTTCCGGGAAGACGCGGAAGTCCATAGGGGCCAAATCCGGGCTGTAAGGAGGACTTAGACGCTGTAACGTGAAATTTGCCGTATATTCCGTTTATCAACGACATTTAAACCAAATTTAAATTCGCGTAACGCTCATACTTATAATAAAATACACGCGTGCGCCGCATGTCGTTACTGAGGTCTCTATGGCAACGCATTTCAAACGCGCTTTATGGAATTCATGCATTTTTAGCTTATATATAAAGTCCGTGATATTTGGTTTGTATAATATGTAAATTTCATTGACTTTTACCAGCAAACTAATAAGTTATAGCGAAAATCCACAAATTTCTGGAACACCCCTCGTAGTTTAACGGTTTATAATACAAAGACGAATGCTTCAGTTATTGTAGGAAAATATGTACGTCACTATCGGCTCGGGGCGCTAATTTGTCTTTGCTGCATTTTATGAAATTCGGCTTTAATTTATAATTTTTCTTGCCTATTTTGTGTTATTGTAACATATTTTATCAATATATTACAATTAAACACATATAAAAAATCGTATATACCCGCTTTAATCGGAATAAATGCACACGATGAGAAAGTATCGTCTAATTGAAACTACTGGTCATGTATATTTGTTTCTTATATGAATATAATTGTTGAAACAAATGATGACATCACTTTCCCCACGAGCCAAATATTTCCCGCTATATTTGTGACATTTTAACACAAAAGTTTACAGTGATGTGGTTCTTACATTTGCAAAATATTGAGAGTAGGGATGGTTTTCATGTTGATTTTTCTAAATAAAAACAAAATATGTGCGTTAAGATCATGAAAATGATTTTACATAGGTGGCCGATTTTTTACGTACAGGCCGGAATTACGTACATGACCAGTATAGAAAAATACGTTATTTCACGAATTTATATTGCAGTAGATGGTACGTTCAAAAAATATTTGTGACGGGTGGGAGAGTAGAGGAGTTACACGTTAATGTCAGTACATGAAAATGACTAAACATAAAAAGGAAATACATTAAATAAAGTATTTAATTCCAGGAGAACATTATTAAAAAATAAAATGTGGTTTGATTGAGAATTTAATACAATGCTAGTTGATACCAAATGCATTTATTATTAGAATTATTTTCATTCTTTGTTAGACTCGCATACTTTTCCTTAGCGCCAATTAACTTAAATATACGTTGAATTTCTTTTTGAGCTCATCAATTTTTTGAAAAAAAAATTATGAGCTATTGTCATCACCTTGGCGTCGGCGTTGGCGTCGGCGTCGGCGTTGGCGTCGGCGTCCGGTTAAGTTTTGCGTTTAGGACCACTTTTCTCAGAAAGTATCAATGCTATTGCATTCAAACTTGGTACACTTACTTACTATCATGAGGGGACTGGGCAGGCAAAGATAGATAACTCTGGCGTGCATTTTGACTGAATTATGTGCCCTTTTTATACTTAGAAAATTGAAAATTTTGGTTAAGTTTTGCGTTTAGGTCCACTTTTTTCAGAAAGTATCAATGCTATTGCATTCAAAATTGGTACACTTACTTACTATCATGAGGGGACTGGGCAGGCAAAGTTAGATAACTCTGGCGGGCATTTTGACAGAATTATGTGCCCTTTTTATACTTAGAAAATTGAAAATTTGGGTAAAGTTTTGTGTTTCAGGTCCATTTTATTCCATAAGTGTCAAAGCTATTGCTTTCATACTTGCAACACTTACTAACAATCATAAGGGGACTGGGCAGGCAAAGTTATGTAACTCTGACTGGCATTTTGACAGAATTATGTGCCCTTTTTATACTTAGAAAATTGAAAATTTGGTTAAGTTTTGTGTTTAGGTCCACTTTATTCCTACAGTATCAAAGCTATTGCTTTCATACTTGCAGCACTTATTAACTATCATAAGGGGACTGTGCAGGCAAAGTTATGAAAGTCTGACTGGCATTTGGACGGAATTATGGGCTCTTTATACTCAGAAAATTGAAAATTTGGTTAAGTTTTGTGTTTTGGTCCACTTTACCCCTAAAGTATCATATATATTGCTTTCATACTTGGAACACTCGCAAACTATCACAAGGGTACAGTAAAAGGACAAGTTGCATAACTCTGGATGTCATTTTTACGGAATTATGGCCCTTTTTTGACTTAGTAACTTTGAATATATGGTTAAATTTTGTGTTTCGATCCACTTTACTTCTTAAGTATCAAGGCTATTGCTTTCAAATTTCAAATACTTTCATGCTATCATGAGGTTACTGTACCTGGCAAGTTGAATTTTACCTTGACCTTTGAATGACCTTGACTCGCAAGGTCAAATTATTAAATTTTGCTAAAATTGCCATAACTTCTTTATTAATGATTAGATTTGATTGATACTTTGACAAAACTACTCTTACCTGACATACCACAATAGACTCCACCCAAACCATTCCCCCTGCTCCCCCCCCCCCTCCCCCCACCCCATCCCACACCCCTTTTATTATTTTTTTTAAGATCATCTCACAAATGACCACCACACCCTCACACTATACCCTCCCCCCCCCCATTTTTTTTTAAACGGTTAAAAAAACACAACTTTTTATTTTTATTATTTTATGTTTGAAATACCGTCCAACCATCGCACCCAAGAATCCCCCCCCCCCGAATCCCCCCTAATTTTTTTATTTCATTATTTTTTTTTTAAAGATCATCTCACAAATTACCACCACACCCTCACACTATACCCCCCCCCCCACCTCACCTCCCCCCATTTTTTTTGAAAAGGTTAAAAAACACAAATATTTATTTTTATTATTTTATGTTTGAAATACCGTCCAACCATCGCACCCAAGAATCCCCACCCCCACCCCCCCACTCCCCCCCCCGATTTTTTTGAATGCATTTTTTTCGCATTTTTTGAAGATAATGTAATAAATGTCCACACCCCACACTATACAACCCTCTTCACTCCATCCCTCCCTCCTTTGTGATTGAAAATGAGAGTCCCTTCACCTGTAACAAGAAAATAGATGGGCGGTGCTCTTGTTTCATCATTGTAATCATAAGTGGAGATTGTATGAATCCTGTATCAAAGTATGAGAGATTGCATGCATATCAATTGCATTTTCCTCCTTGATGTTTTTTGTTGTTGTTAACAATATCACCACTGTAGACTTTTTAAAGTATTAGATTGATGTTTGCATTTTTCGTGGCCGTTCGATTGGCCTACTTTCAAAAGTCGAACTTCATGTCCCCTGACTGTAAGTAATATGAAATACGTTCAAAAAGCGAACAACTGCAGTGCCTTCATTAGCCATTGGGAAACAGTCTTTTTTTTTTACTTTTTGCAATTTGGGAACATCCTGTATGAGGCTGTATTTTTGAGAAAAAAATCACTGAATCGATATTTTAGTTACTTTTTAGTTTTTATTGTGTGCTACGTTAAATTATATTATGTCTTTTGTATTGATTTTGGGCTTAATTTAAGTTAAACCCGTTGTCTCAGATTAAGTGAGGACGCCACTTTGTTTGTTTGAAGTCGCGCGATGGGATTGTGTTCAGATATGAAAATCGGCTCTGGACCAATGTATGTCCATATTTTCCCGCCGGATACGAATAACGGACTTTTGATGATGTTTGGTAACCGGGCGGACGGCTTCGTTTATTATTTTTTAATCGCAGAATTTTATGTTTTAAAATATATATTCGAATGTACTGTTTTTTATGATATTTGTTAACCTGGCGAACGGCTTCGATTATTGTTTTTATTGCAGAGGTTTTACCCAATGTTACTGTACAGTAGAGTGTAACCTAAACGTTATTGATGGTGAACCCGCTAAAATCGCGATATTCTTTTGCAACACTCTGGATCAGCAGACGATTTATTTCATAAATCAATCTCTGGGTTAATAGTCGCCATCTTTCGAACTACTTTCAAAAGTACAACAACAACAATAACAGTAGAAGACAATTTAATTGCGAAAAGTTGAAAAAATGAGTACATTTGTCACGGTTGATGAGTGGAATAGTGTTATTTTCAACTGTGTATGAAGCATGTGAACTGGTAGTGGAATAACCGAATTGTTGGTGGAAATGGAATTTAGAAATATATCTAGTAATTCATCATCGTGTAGAATTATCATCAGCATTATTTCTGTGGAACCTTGCACTATTCAAAATACAAGTGTTTCATAGATATGGTGCTTTTGACATAGTTCACTAACCATCAAGACTAAAATGATTCATGCACACAGGTAAAGTAAATAATTGAATTTGTGCAGAATGTTTATTTTTTACAAATTATTATTTAATTTGACCAATTTATTTTAGATTGATTGCACTGAAACTCAAAGTCTAAAGCTTAGTAAGACACTTAAGCCAGTTTTCTGAGAAGAAACAATACTTGTTCAGAGTATAGCAGGCTCATGCGGCCTCTGGTTTATTTATTTGGCCTCGGCCTTTATCCTGGGTCGCTTTGATTTCAGGTGTTTAGCCCCCATATCAACAAGGCTCTTGACCCTATATGTAGTTATTTATATTGTTTAAAGATTTTGAGAACCCTCACTCGGTGCCAGTGGGGATAAAACAGGGACCTTCTTATAGCTAGAAGAATGCATCAAATATGCCAGCAACACTTTATAATCAATAACTTTATAATTGATGATTCTGTTCTTATAACTACATTACTAATTTACCAAAACAATGTGAAACACATTTTTATGCCCCCAAAGGAGGGCATATAGTGATCGCACTGTCCGTCTGTCTATCCGTCACACTTTGCATTTAGGTTTTGAAAAATGCTCATAACTTCTATGTCGCTTCAGATGTAACATTCATATTTGGTATGCATGTGTATATGGACAAGGCCTTCCCATACACACACAAATTTTGACCCCTTTGACCTTGAACTTAGGGTCGGCGTTTAGGTTTTGAAAAATGCTCATAACTTCTATGAAAGCGGTTATCGGGGGCATATGTCATCCTACGGAGACAGCTCTTGTTTTTGCTACTGTCCTCTGCACAAACCATGATATATCTGCATATATGCATCCAACCAAATCAGTAAAACTATTTGGCACTTTTCAGTAAACTTATTGCATGTTAACTTTTCAACAATATATATATATATACATGTATATATAATTATATATAACAGATCTTGAAAAAAACACACATCAAACTTCAAATTGTATTACTAAATTATAGGCTTTAATTGGTATTGTGACATTGACACCACTCATGCATGATACTATACAATTATACAACTATGGAACACATTATTTATGAGAAATTCCAATACATCAACATATCGTCTCAGATTTAAGGCAGATAATCTAGTGCTTTTTTGCTGCCATTTTTACTATTACACATATTTTCATTTTATGTTATGATGCATTGATTTTGTTTCTAAATTAACCAAGCAATCATGTTAAACTTTTGAAGAAAGGTGTTGTCTGATAAATATAGAAAATATAATCACTACAAAGTGAACAAAATTCAGTTGAATACTGTGACCAACAAAGATTTGCCAAAGAGCAATTCAGATCATGATTTAAATTAAATACAAGTAATATGAAAGTCTGCCTATTGGATCCCAGTTAAGACTTATTTGTCAAATCTGCACATTAATTTTCCCTTAGCCATGTAGAATTGGGGACTAAATACCATCAAGTCATGTAAAAAGGAGCAGGGTATAGCACGCTGCTATTGATCTCTTGAGCTTTCACATGAATTTTACGGGCAATTTTTATACAACAAATGATATTATATAGTGTAATGATAAAGCATTATGAGCACAAATTATACCTCTTACTAGTGGTGCAAAAATCATTTAAGTGTCACATTTCAAAAGAAAATTTATATAAAAAGGTATTATTAATTGTTAAAACGTTATAAAAGGTTATTTCAATTCACTAAAGCATTTAATTACAAGAACAAGTGCATTTTATGTCCATTACAATACATGTAACAGTATTGGCATTGTATTTATCTGCATTTGATGTGCATTTAATACACTTAAAAATGCAGACAAGACACACTTCTAACAGAAACAAATGTATTTTTTTCTGCATTTTTCCAGCATTAATACTCTTCAAGTGTATTTTTTATCATCCCAAATACACTTTACAAGGAAAAAGGTATGTTAAAATGCATTTTTAGTTTGTTTTAAGTATATTTTCAAATGCATTAAGACACTCTTTTCTTTTGCAAAAAATGATGAACAAAAACTTGAAAATATTTAATATACTAAAGTGTAGTAATTATTAAAGTTTTGTATGAGCATCAAAAACAGTGTCAAATTCATACCAGTGCCTATTTAGTAGCAGTAGGCCTTATATGGTTTACTTGTGGTAGAAATAATGCATTTTGTATAATACAACATACATAAATTAAAAAATATAGCTGCCCATACAGTTCAATACAATGTTCAATTAACTACACTGTGCAAAGTTGAAATATGACATCAAGCTTGGAATAATCTTTTCAATAATGAATAATATGCTGTTTTAATTTATAAGTGAAATAAACACTTGCATATAAAAACTGATTTTACATCAAAACTAAATGTTTAATTTGATTTTTAGCTCCACTGGCCAAAGGTCCTGTGTCCATCGTGCATCCATGCATAAACTTTTCCTTTAAACATCTTCTCCTAAACTACTGGTCCAATTCTGATGAAATTTCTTAGGAATGTTCCTGGGGTGAACCTCTTTCAAATTTGTTCAAATTATGCCCCTGTGTCAAATTTGACTCTGCCCTGGGGGTCACAAAATTGAAAATTTGCTTAAATAAGGCCTATTTTGTGAAAACTTTCAAAATCTCCCGTCCATAACCATTGGGCCTAGGGCTATCAAATTTGGTATGTAGACACATCTAATAGTCCTCTACCAAATTTGTTCAAATTATACCCCTGGGGTCAAATTTGACCCTGCCCCGGGGGTCACAAAATTGAACATATGCTTATATAGGGTATATTTTGTGAAAACTTTACAAATCTTCTCGTCCATAACCATTGGGCCTAGGGCTACCAAATTTGGTATGTAGTGGCATCTTATAATCCTCTACCAAGTTTGTTCAAATTATGCCCCTGGGGTCAAGTTTGACCCTGCCCCGAGGGTCACAAAATTGAACATATGCTTATATAAGGCCTATTTTGTGAAAACTTCAAAATAATTCTTGTCCATAACAATCCGGCGTAGGGCTATCAAATTTGGTATATAGTGACATCTAATAGTCCTCTACCAAATTTGTTCAAATTTAATCCCTTGGGTCAAATTTGACCCTGCCCCGGGGGTCACAAAATTGAACATATGCTTATATAATGCCTATTTTGTGATAACTTAAAAAAAAATCTTGTCCATAACCATTAGGCCTAGGGCTACACAATTTAGTATGTAGTGACATTGTATAGTCCTCTACTTAGTATGTTCAAATTATGCCCCAGGGGTCAAATTTGACCCTGCCCCGGGGGCCACAAAATCAATTATATGCTTATATAGTGCCTATTTTGTGAATATTTAAAAACTCTTCTTGTCCTTAACCATAAGGCATAGGGCTACCAAATTTGGTATGTAGTGACATGTTATAGTTCTCTACCAAGTTTGTTCAAATTATGCCCCTTGGGTCAAATTTGACCCTGCACGGGGTCACAAAACTGAACATACACTTATATGGGGCCTATTTTGTGAAAACTTTAAAAATCTTGTTGTCCATAACCATTGGGCCTAGGGCTACCAAATTTGGTATGTAGTGACATCTAATAAACCTCTACCAAATTTGTTCAAATAATGCCTCTTGGGTCAACTTTGACCCTGCCCCAGGGGGTCACAAAATTGAATAAACGCTTTTAAAGCGCCTATTTTGTGAAATCTTTAAAAATCTTCTTGTCGAAAACCATTTGGACTATGGCTACCAAATTTGGTATGCAGTAACATCTTATAGTCCTCTACCAAGTTTGTTCAAATTATGCCCTTTGGGTCAAATTTGATCCTGACCTGCATGTCACAAAATTGAACATTATATACGCTTATATCTTGCTTATTTTGTGAAAACTTTAAAAATATTCTTGTCCTTAACTCTAGGACCTAGGGCTACCACATTTTGTATGTAGTGAGATATAGTAGTCCTCTACAAAATTTGCTCAAATTATGCCCCTGGGGTTAAATTTGACCCAGCCCAGAAGGTCACAAAAGTGTACATGTGCTTAAATAGGGCCTATATTTAAGTATTTGCACATGCAGAGAAATTTGTTTCAGCCTTTTTTCAGCAGTGGAGCGATACAGGGCCATCATGGCCCTCTTGTTTAAATACTCAAAAAATGAAACCGGTTTCATGCTTGCATGAACACAGTTTATAAATGCTGTCAGAATTATAAAATATGCAATTACTATAAATACAAATGCCAGGGAAAAGTGCTTTTTGTACTAAAAAATTCGAATGAAAATTACAATAATACATTCTGAATACTTTAGTATGTAATTAACAGTTTTGTCTGAGAAAATCACTAAATTTTATATATTTATTCAAATTCACATAAATCATTTTTCAAAAACACATAATTACTTCAAATCCTTCCACACAATACTGAAAAAAATGCACAGTTTCTGATTGTTATTGATTCTTTATTAATTTATACATGTACCATTTTTTAATCTTGATGCATCCTCAATTGTATAATGCACATCTTAATCTGTTTTAACAATTATAATATAAAGATTAAGGCTGACTCAGTAAAATAATAATCCATGATTTCTGCAGTACTTGCAGACAAACTAGGAATACTGCTGTGATATTATCTATCTATCTAATAGGATATAAATTTGGCTTCAATAGAAAAAAAATCAAAGCATACACATGTATAAAATGTGTATGTATATATTAGTTAAACTTAAATTGATTGGCCATCGATAAAAAGATATTATAATATATGTATATATATATATATATATATATATATATATATATATATATATATATATATATATATATATATATCCTTGTAAAACTAAAAATTAAATATGTATGTTTCTATTACATCATTTAGGACTTTTATTTTCAGACAAAGTAGAGTGAAGCTTAAAACAGTATCCAATTGTAACAGTCAATTTTGAGAAAATCAACCTTATAATTATTTTCTGTGTTGGCCAATGTCATAATTGGTATAAAATGTATATTGAACTGGAAGTTTTCTTTATTTTAAATGATAACATTTGCTTGGTCAGCCATAATTGTCACAATCAAGTGGTCTATTTACACTGTAGTTTTCTCACTGACTATGGGTTTGTTCCGAGAATGAGCCACACAAAGTATCGTTGGGGAGATGAGTTGTCAATTTTATGTTTATCAGTCTTTCATAATCCAGTAAACCTGTAAAAAGGGAATTTGTAACTAATAATCACACAATATACACAATTAAAATTGTATGCATTTAGATTTATTTAGTACTGCACATTAATCATTTTCTAAAAATATGTAGCAACATTACATTATATAATGCTGCAATACTAAAGTAATTTACTAATTAAAGGTCGCTGATGTGTAATGGATGTGGTGTCCACCTAATGATCTGGAGGTCACTGGTTTGATCCCCAGTGTGTGAGCATTCTTAAGAAATCTCCAAGAGACACCCAAGTACTGGTTCTAGGCCCAGGAAACGAACTCAAGAACATTTCACATACATGTACGTAGTTAGTACTTTAAATTTAATCGAACTAAAAATGGGTTAAAACTAACAACTGAAACCCTTATTAAAACATTTTATTTTGAATCAAGCAAATGTGCAAATTCATTAAAAACAATGAGTAAAATTTAAAAATTCTACTTTAAAGTAATCATGATAATTGAGATCATTTTCAGAATATTTAATGATGATAATGATACAATTATATATTCCCTAAATGATAAAAATAAAACATGTCATGTTAATTTATGAAAAAAAACGTTTTAATTTTATCAATATCATGTTAATTACAACTAGATACAGGCAATTAGATCAGAAACGTGCATTAATTATATTAATGAACAACCCAGACATTTGACATTTGTAGTGATTTATGGTCACTATTTGATTAACGTTCTATACATGACCTGTCATAAAAGGTATTTTTTTAGCCAGTACTACAATCGGCAATGATAGTCTGTATTGCATACATATTTCAACGTCTATTATCGATTCGCTTCCTCAAACTGAACAAATATTTAATGTTTACATCGCGAAACGTAATGCATCCAGTTTCACTTTCGGTTTGGTTGGTTTTGTAAACACCGTAATTTTATCTTAAAAATTGGATGATAGGGTGATTAAATAAAAATGGAAAAGTAAATCACTTGGATAATAGGTCAAAATGCAACACAAATGAACGTTAATAGTGCTATTTATATCAAAGTTTCGGTAAAAAGTTTGGCGCTAGTTCAACGCGCATCGTATACAGCCTCATAACAATAGACTGACAACCTTTTGGGTAGTAAAGTAGTAATACAAGGCAATATGGCGACCGTTAGCCACGAGGCCTATCTTACGGAGGAATCCGAGATAGCCGATGTATCACGATTGCTTTTGCAATTCATTGTTAAATGCATACAAACAATAGTTCATTTTCACGTCACATACATTTCCCTGATAATGCTGCTTTGCATTAAATGAGATTGCGAAAAGGGAAGTTTTAGACAAAAAAGCAAAAATAAACATCAAACAGACTTCTGACACGGAAAATAACGAAGAGTCCCGATTTATATAGTCTCAACTATGATTGGCTTACTGCTGTCGTTAACGAAGCCGAACGAACGCGTTGGCGAGTCGGAGACGATCACGCGATCCTAGGTGAATGAAGTATAGAGTTCAATTTGTCAAAGTGATTGTTTCTCGGTATCCACGTTGGATTTAAAAGATGGAAAATATTCAAAATTTATGGGAGTATTTCAAAGGTTACCAACATGTCGCTGATTTCCAAAGATTTTGCGGTGTTGAAATCCAAGAAGTCGAACAATTGGAAGAGCAAGAGCCAGTCCACAATGTCAATGGAACTAATGGTGACACTAACTACGAAGTTTCCAAAAGAAAACCAAATTCACAAAAAAATGGAACAAATGGTTTCAAAAACGGTGTACATAATCCTAATGCTCACGAAAAGAAGCTAGCGTACAGAATTAAGAACATGCCATTCTACCTTTTAATGAGGTTCGGTGCCGGTATGGGTGGGGAACCTTTCTACATGATTTTTTTCCCATTTATGGCCTGGAACGTGGATGGGAGACTGTGCAGACAGTTGTTGTTAGTATGGTATCCGTTGATGTATGTCGGCCAGCTGTTGAAAGACATCATCAAATGGCCACGACCTGGTCCCCCGGCTGTCAGACTCGAAGGAAAACGATATGAACAAGAATACGGGATGCCTTCAACGCACACCATCGTCGGTACTTGTGTGCCGTTGTCTCTTTTGATACTGACATCCAGATATTATGAGGTATACATGATTTTCCATGTCAAATCAGACTCTATGATATCTCTGAAGAACCTGTTAGACTCTAACATTGCTTCGTTAGTTTGGGATCATCATCTTAAAGGGGCCTTTTCACAGATTTTGGCATTTTTTAACTTATTCATTAAATGCTTTATATCGATAAATGTAAACATTGGATCGTAAAAGCTCCAGTAAAAAATCAAGAATAAAATTAAAAAAAGGAAAAGAACATTGCCCGGACCAGGTTTCGAACCAGTGACCCCTGGAGTCCTGCCAGAGTCCTGAAGTAAAAACGCTTTAGCCTACTGAGCTATTCCGCCGAGTACACATACATGATGTATTTTATACCTTATATAAGCAATCTTCGTAGTTTCACAAAATTTAACGACAAAAACAGAACTATCCAAATTATTCAATCGTTTCGCGTTGCAACGCTTTATAATTTTTAGGTTTTAAAATCGTCTAAAGATGCATATAATGGCTATATTAGACCATGGTAAATGTTCAGTATTACTGTTTCCTCACAAATATCATAACTAAAACGAAAATTTGCGAATCTGAAACAACTTTTTTCAATTTTGTCAATTTACCAAAGCGTGAAAAGATCCCTTTAACCGTCATTTGGTCTATCCTGTCATACAAACAGCATTCACATCCTGTGACCCTTTCATACATCTTCTCATATATAATAATGTCAACATGTAGGTCAGACAATCCCACATTTTTTATTTTTGTGAGAGTTGACGAGTCTGTTACATTATAATGTATGTGTATACATTTATACTGTATGATACAGGCTAATGAATCTTGATTTGTTGAAACAAAAAACACAAATGCTACAAAAATAGGGTTTAAACATAATATCTTATGTTATGTGAAATGCAGAATTTTATAGTTGCTGCTTTTCCATCCTTCCTAAATCATTTGCATGTTCCTCGACATGGAATCTTATTTGGGCGTTTGATTTTTTTTCCTAAATTTGTTTGCAACTTTGCATCCTATTCAATGTTTAATTGCGCCTTAGACTGTCACTCATTGTTTATGGATGAAATCACAGACACTTGTGATTTGAACTTGTATGCAACCTTCACATTGTTGTCAGGTTGTTTGGATCCAAACATTTTGCATTGAGTAATGGTCCTTTGGTTATCAATGTCATTCAATTTTTTATTTCTGCGCAAGATTTTAGAAACAAAGAATCCAAATTCGATCTCTGGGTGTATGCTGGTGGACGGTTTTAATGTTTATAGTTCAACCTTTTTGAGAGACTTTGAGTCTTATTGATATTTTAACAAAATTTTGTTTCTGCATGATATCTTGGACACTAATGATCTAAATTTGAAAAGCTTTTTATAAAGACATTCACATATTGTCACATCATTAAGCCCCAATGCCAGGTGTATGCCATTGTTCAGTCTTTTGATTTTTCTAAGATTTATTTGCTAATGCTGGATTTCATACTTCCAATTAACCATTGACAAAGTGTATCATGTAGTAGCACCCATCAGTTTTACTGATATTCTGGTTTATTCAGAATGAAGTTTTAAAACCTTTTTTTACAGTACATCAAATTATGCATTCAATGAATTTCTAGCAGGACATATCCTCACTTCAGTGGAAATGGGGCAAGGGCCATCTCAGCTGGGATTTTTATTTTATGTGATTGGGAATTGAACATTTAAAACATTTTTTACATTTCATTGAAATAATGAAATTAAAAACAAAAATATCCAGACAGCTGCTTTACTAACTAAATAACTATACTACCGGTAGTTTTGATGCATCATTATCGAAATAAACACATAGCAAATAGTTATTTTACTGAAATTAAAGCATGTTAAAATCTAGATAAAGGGTTGTTTTATTGACCGTTCACAGTCCACAGTAAGTCACTGATAGTTGTTTAACAAGCCTTCATTTGATTATGATAATTGTTCATTTGTAAGACAAAGAAAATCTACCAAGTCTATGACATTTTATGAAATGTAAACTCTACACAAGACCTGTTCAAAATGTACCAGTACAGGTCTTGCAGACTTGGGCTATTTTTGAAAAGATTATGTAGTTATGCATATTTTCATCAGCCTAATTTATAATAATATTTTTATAAAAGAGGGCAAACCTGAAATTTCATAAGGACATTTATATCACTTGTTTCTTAGTTTTAATTTATAAATAATTTAATATATATAATTACTGGAATGGTTTTAATTCTTGTATGTTATCTGTTCTGTTTACAGTATTCATTTCTGATGGGACTGCTATGCGCCATTATTTGGACAGGACTTGTAGTGTGCAGTCGTGTATACCTCGGAATGCACACAGTTTTGGTAAGTTATTTAGCATATGTAGCTTTAACATTTCTACAAATACTTCTGTTTTGTACTATAAGCATTATTCCTATTTTAGCCATTAATTACAACAACCCAGGTTTTTTTCTCCACTTTTTGGGAAGATAGCCCATGGCTTTGGAATTGGGAATTTTATCGGCATTTTCATGAAATTGGGAAAATGAATTCATCTGTCTTTTTATTCCAAACAAAAATTCCTGAACAAGGAAGAATTTTGAACGGTAATATTTAAAAAATCATTAACTACTTATGAAATTGTGAAGATATATGTCTAATGTCTGTAGTTATTAATTTGAAATAAGTAAACCACATTCAAGCATAAATTCATCATTCCTTTGGTGAAGGTATGAATGTGTAATGAAATTTGATAACTCAAAGGGTAAACGCTAAATGAACAGACACCTGCATGCTGTGGATATCTTGCTAGAATGTAATGTTTAAGATTTATCATCTAACTTGTACATTATAGAAAATGTTTTAAAGTCATAGCCATGATCAAGTTTTGCATTAAAATTCTAGCAAGTGTTATGATAGAATTTAAAGCACTTTGTGTACTTAAGCTATCAGGTGGAAAAAATACAAAATGCAGATTGCTCAAGTTTAAATTTTTTATAAGAAAACAATTTTGAGTTAAATCTACTTGGACAATTCTGTTTACCAGGTAGATTTGCAGGCACCCTGCCATGTGCTATTAACACAGAACATACAAATGTAATGTCACAATAGGGTTAATAATTTTTTTTTGATTTGCACCAGAGGTGGTGAGCTATGATATTAATTAGTGAAATTATCATTTTGAATGATAAATAATCATATTATAACGAACAATCAACTTTTCTGGAAAAAAAATCACTATCAAATATATAGAAATGTATTTATCTTGTTATATTTCTAGAAATGCTGGGTCAAATTTAAGAAAAAAACGATACACAACTCGCATAACCTACTTGACACCGGTCAGACAGAATTAAAGAATGAAATCTTCAGTTGTAAAGACACACCTTCGCATTGGACCAATGAAATCACTAGTGTGTTATAACTGTTGGTTATTTGAAATGTATGTAAACAAAGGTTTCAAACGGCGCTGGACAGTTAGTTTTGATGCATAATGCAACGGCAAGCACGGTAAGAATGTTTTTTCATGCGTTTTATTGAATTATAGTATCGAGGTCCGTGAACTTTGCAGGGAGAGTGCCCTTTACTCCGTGAAGATTTCATTCATTTAACCTGTCTGATCGATGTTAAGTAGGTCATGCGAGTTGTGTAGCGTGTTATTTCATGAAAGTTGACCCAGCATTAATTGTAAAAATATTGCAAGACATGTACATTTCCAGAAAGGAAATTCATTTCTGCGTTGAATAAGACCGAGATTGTGAAAATCGCTGCACAATTGATGAAGTTATGGATGTTCAAAGCGATGCACCACGTTTTCGGGTGATTTTGAGTTGGATACCTTCACGGCCGTTGATCACGCGCGCCACCTCTTTTTTGAGATGCATTAATAAATGAGCCAATGCAACTTCCGAGGTGGCGCTCAGGCCTGGATGTTTTGAAATTCAACAGATAATTTTACAGTGTGATTAGGTGTAATATGTTTTTCAACACATTTCGCAATATTTAAAAAAGATCGGCCAATGTAGTACGATTCAGGGATTATAAATTCATCTAAAAATGTACAGAAACATACATACAACCCATTTGGAAACGTGAGGACCTTTATAAGTTGTTGCATGGTAGAATTCGTAAAGGCAAATCAATGTTTTTTGCCTGTGTTACGAGCAATTTCCCTGCCAATTAAATTGCTTACGGTATTACATAAAACGATTGCTTTGAACCTGTACAAGTTAATGCGTGCACAAAAACATCGGCTTCTAGCCGATCTAATAGATAAATTTGCATTTTTTAAAAAGAGACAGAAAAAGACATTGTTTGGCGTTGATGGTGGGAAAAACATCATAAATGAGCCTAATTAAGATTCGTTGACCTTGGCCTTCTAATAAATTAAGCATTTGGATTAACAGCCACAAATCATAGTTACAAGTAGAAGTGTTATCTTATACTTATTTCGTGAATTATCATACTGAATACAAATATTGATGTCGATGAATTTTTTTGATAATGTTGAATATAAAGTTATTTGTTTGATTGAGTATTACAAATTTTTGGTATACATCGTACAAATTATATGTTTAATGCATGTTGGTGACTTATTTATTTAAAAAACTACATCTTATTGATAATAGATTGTGTTTATGTTCTGTAAAGATTTGGGCCTTCGTATGTACGTTTAAAAATACATTAAATATAACAAATAACAGTATCTTTCAAATCTACCTCATGTGATAATGTCATCGCGATACGACTGATAATTGATACATCCAGCATTGGCACCACCCCCTAAGCATTGGTTCCATCTCTTTTGGAAAAATGCAAAATTATCTACTACCTCGGCAAGATGCCAATATTTTTGTGCATGCAGCATCTATTGTATGTTGTACGCAATCGTTTGATGGGGTAACGATTTAATTGGGTGGACAGGTTCATGTCACACAGGAAAAACTCATCGGAATGCTTTTTAAAACTACACCATGCCACAACTTATAAAAGTTTTCACGTTTTAAAATGGGTTGAGAATGTACATGTCTGTACATTTTTGGACGAATCAATCTTCGCTGAATCGCACTACATTGCCCGATTAAAAAGATAATGCGAATAATGTTGAAAAAAAACCACAATAAAACCTAATCATCCTGTAAAATTGTCCATGAAATTTCAAAACATCCGGGCCTGAGGGCCACCTCGGTAGTTGCATTGGCTCATTTATTAATGCATCGCAAAAAGAGGTGGCGCGCGTGATTAACGGCCGTGACCTTGTTATATATATATTTGATAGTGAAATATATTTTTCAGAAAATTTGATTTTTCGTTATAATATGATTATTTATCAATCAAAATGAAATTTCACTTAATAATATCATAGCAACACGCTTACAACCTGTGATGTGCACATTCAAAATTGAGACAAATATTATTTAAGTCTAGTGCGTGTAAGGACATGTGTCTGTGAAATTTGAAAGTTATTCACTGTATAAAACAGTGCTCCAGCTAGGCCTAAATTGAAGGGTGCATCGCCCTGCCCTCCTGAACCGCCGCCCTGCCCTCCCGAAGCTCCGCCCTGCCCTACTTAGGACCCCCCCTGACCTTAAAAAAAAATATTTTTTTTTTTTTACATATGATGCTTAATAATCTCTTATTACAATACATTGATTTTTATATATCTGTTCCTCATTGTAGACATTATATTTGAATTGTTGACTAATAATGGGAATAATATATTCTAACAATTATTAATAACATATAACTTAACATGCAAGAGGAAGCATTCCAGAAATGCCCGCGCGCTAGAAAGTGCCCTTTTGACAAAATACTGCGTGTCCAAAGTGCCCTTTTGACAGAAAATCCCCCTGCCCTTTTCAAATCCTAGCTGGAGCACTGATAAGAAGTAAAAATGTATTATCAATTTTGGGTGGCACACAGTAATAAAATAAGTTTTGTGAGCTCTTTCTTTTGAATCACCACTCCCAATAATAATAAAGAACAACTATATTTAATTACTGTAAGTCGAGATTTACAAGTATATTACTATAATTCTGTTATACAAATGGATTGCATTTAGTTACAAGTTAACCTTTTTATACGCCCGTTTGTAAAAACAGGACGTTATAGTTTCACCCTTGGCAGCAGGTCGGCTTCCACAGCAGTGTCTGCTCTCTAATTCAAATAGTTTTCATCCGATCTTCACCAAACTTGGTCAGAAGTTGTGTCTAGACAATATCTAGGTGAAGTTCGAATATGGGTCATGCCGGGTCAAAAACTAGGTCACGGGGTGACTTAGTGCATTTCAAGGAATATGCATGGTGTCCGCTCTCTAATTGAAGTGGTTTTCACCCGATCTTCACCAAATTTGGTCAGAAGTTGTGTCTAGATGATATGTAGGTCAAGTTCAAATACGGGTCATGCTGGGTCAAAAACTAGGTCACGAGGTTACTTAGTGCATTTCAAGCATTTAGCATGGTGTCAGCTCTCTAATTGAAGTAGTTTTCATCTGATCTTCACCTTATTTGGTCAGAAGTTTTGTCTAGATGATATGTAGGTCAAGTTTGAATATGGGTCATGTTGGGTCTAAAACGAGGTCACGAGGTCACATAGTGCATTTCAAGCATTTAGCATGGTGTCCGCTCTCTGATTGAAGTAGTTTTCATCTGATCTTCACCAAATTTAGTCAGATGTTACATCTAAATGATATCTAGGTCAAGTTCAAATATAGGTCATGCCGGGTCAATAACTAGGTCTTGAGGTCACTTAGTGCATTTCAAGCATTGAGCATGGTGTCCAAAACATTCGAACGGGCGTATCTTGTGACAGTTTGGCACTCTTGTTTCATTCTCAAAATCAACAAGATTTATAGTCTATTGTTAGTTTGTGGTTATATATGGCGATATAATGCCTGTTTATTGTTACAGTACTGGCGACATTTCGTTAATCCCATTGCAACATAATATGATTATTTATTTTTGTGACTTATTATGTACATGTAAAATGCGTTAAATATTGGTGTAAATTGATAAGTATGACAGAGGATCGATATCCTAGAAACTGTTATATTATGTTAAAGCGGCATGACGAAATCGGAAGAACTAATTGGGTGACATCTGTAAAAAATATTTTGTACCGTTATGGATTTGGTTTTGTTTGGATAAGTCAAGAGATAGGAAATGTGGAATTATTCTTAATGTCATTTAAACAAAGATTGATTGATTGTAATACACAGAACTGGCTTGAAGCTCTTGGAAATTCACCAAGATGCGATACTTACAAACAGTTCAAATCTATGTTAAACCCAGAAAAGTATTTGTTTATCGATATACCATTTTATGTTCGAAAGTCAGTTGCTAGATTCCGTTGTTCAAGCCATAAATTAGCTATTGAAACTGGTCGACATTTAGGAATTTCAAGAGAAAACCGATTATGTACATATTGTTCAGTCGTTTTAATAATATGTGTATTGAAGATGAGTTTCATGTATTTTTTAAATGTCCAAAATTCAACCAAGAAAGGCAAATGTATATCTTTTCATGGTACAATGGTGAACAAAATTTCTTAAATTTTTGCAATCTTATGCAAATCTCTGATGAAAGTAAACTTAAAAGCATAGCCTTTTTTGTAACTGAAATAATGAAAAAGAAAGATGTAGATCAAAATTGATGTTCAAACTTGATGTATCACAACTCAAAAAATAACATGCTGTTACTTATGTATGCTGTATTTTGGGCCGGTGGCCTTTATTTACAAAATAAACTTTTGTCTTGTCTTGTCTTGTCTTGTAACTAAAGCCTCTACTTTGGGGGTGATTTGTTTTGTGTATGAAGTGGTGTATCTGCTTTTCAAGACCTAGAAGTTATTCTATTAGATTATGATCCATTTATTCTGTACTTACAAAATATTCTTTGTACTGTGTTTTACAGAGCTGTGTTTAACCATTTCATATCATTCTCAGTCTGGGTTGGAGATTTACATGATCTTATAAAGTTTACATCAATGGTAGCGAGCTGTATTTGTTCACTCATTTTGGTGTGTATGCACTGCCTCTATAATTGTTTAAATGAAGTTCTGGTTAAATGATGTTACAAGGTTAACTTCAAAAGTAAAGGTCATGTATTTAATTGTATGCCATTCAATCAGTGGATTGTATTACTTATATAGGATTTATTGATTGCATTTGTAGTTACCTGAGTCTGCCATGCACTGTTTTGAAATATGTATTGTCAACTCTTTGCTCTTTACCACTCAACTATTTTTAGCTCACCTGAGCACAAAGTGCTCATGGTGAGCTTTTGTGATCGCCTTTTGTCTGTCGTCCATAGTCCGTTGTGCGTTGTGCGACGTCAATATTAGCCTTGTTCACACTCTAGAGGCCACATTTATTGTCCAATTTTCCTGAAATTAGGTCAAAAGATTGGTTTCAAAGATATCTTGAATGAGTTCGAAAATGGTTACGTTTCCTTGAAAAACATGGCTGCCAAGGGGCGGGGCATTTTTCCTCATATGGCTATATATGGCTATAGTAAAATCTTGTTAACACTCTAGAGGCCACATTTATTGTCTGATCTTCATGAAACTTGGTCAGAAGATTTATCCCAATAATATCTTGGACGAGTTCGAAAATGATGCCAGTTGGTTGAAAAACATGGCCGCCAGGGTGGGGCATGTTTCCTTATATGGCTATAGTAAAACCTTGTTAACACTCTAGAGGCCACATTTATTTTCCGATCTTCATGAAACTTGCTCAGAAGATTTGTCCCACTGATATCTTTGATGGGTTCAAAAATGGTAACCTTTGCTTGAAAAACATGGCTGCCAAGGGGCGGGGCATTTTTCCTTATATGGCAATATATGGCTATAGTAAAATCTTGTTAACACTCTAGAGGCCACATTTATTGTCCAATCTTTATGAAACTTGGTCAGAAGATTCATCCCAATAATATCTTGGACGAGTTCAAAAATGATGCCGGTTGGTTGAAAAACATGACCGCCAGGGGGCGGGGCATTTTCCCTTATATAACTATAGTCAAACCTTGTTAACACTCTAGAGGCCACATTTATTGTCCAATCTTGATGAAATTTGGTCAGAAGATTTGTCTAAATGATATCTTGGATGAGTTCAAAAATGGTTACGTTTGCTTGAATAACATGGCCGCCAAGGGGCAGGGCATTTTTCCTTATATGGCTATAATAAAGGCTATAGTAAAATCTTGTTAACACTCTAGAGGCCACATTTATAGTATGATCTTCATGAAACTCGGTCAGAAGAATTATCTTAATAATATCTTGGACGAGTTCAAAAATGATGCCGGTTGGTTGAAAAACATGCCCACCACAGGAGCGGGGCTATTTTCCGTATATGGCTATAGTAAAATCTTATTAACACTCTAGAGGTCACATTTATTTTCTGATCATCATGAAACTTGGTCAGAAGATTTGTCCCAATGATATTTTGGATGAGTTTGAAAATGGTTTTGGTTGCTTTAAAAACATGGCCACCAGGGGCGGGGCATTTTTCTTATATGGCTATATATGGCTATAGTAAAACCTTGTTAACACTCTAGAGGCCACATTTATTGTCCAATCTTCATGAAATTTGGTCAGAAGATTGTTCTCAATGATTTCTTGGATGAGTTCGAAAATAATTATGTTTGCTTGAAAAAAATGGCTTCCAAGGGGCGGGGCATTTTTCCTTATATGGCAATAGTAAAATCTTGTTAACACTCTAGAGGCCACATTTACTGTCCGATCTTCATGAAACTTGGTCAGAAGATTCATCCCGATAATATCTTGGACGAGTTCAAAAATGATGCCGGTTGGTTGAAAAACATGGCTGCTAGGGGGCAGGGCATTTTTCCTTATATGGCTTTAGTAAAACTTTGTTAACACTCTAGAAGCCACATTTATTTTCGGATCTTCGTGAACTTGGTCAGAAGATTTGTCCCAATAATATCCTGTTATCTCAGGTGAGCGACTTTTGGCCTTTCAGGCCCTCTTGTTTTTATTACATTGTTAATCTTGATGAAACTTGACTAGATTATTTTTATGCCCCCCCTGGATCGAAAGATTGGGGGTATATTGTTTTTGGCCTGTCTGTCAATTTGTTTGTGTCCATGTGTCCCAAAATGATATTTGGCATGCCTGTGTATAACATGGAGCTGCACATTTTGAGTGGTGAAAGGTCAAGGTCATCTTTCAAGGTTAAAGGTCCAAAAAAAATCAAAGCAGCGCTTTAGGGAGCATTGTGTTTCTGACAAACACATCTCTTGGTCTTTATACAATCTAGTCCAAGTTCAAAAGTTTTGTTTATACCGTAACCCCCACAAACGAAGTATAGGAGTGAGCTTGTCTGTCGGTCGGTCTGTCTGTCGGTCCGTATAATGTGTCCGCTTTCTAATTAGTCCCCGACCGGTTTCACCTGAGGGGACTTATGGGTTTGTCTCCGTCTGTCCGTCCGTCTGTCAGACTTTTCTGGATCCTGCGACAACTTTTTAAATATTTTTTCATGAAACTTGGAACATGGATAGATTGCAATATGGACATTATGCACATCATTAAATTTCGTTCCTACGTCAAAAATTCTGGTTGCTAAGGCAACAAATAGACTAGAAATACTGCTGAAAATGGTGGTTTTTATGGATCCTGCGATAACTTTTAAAGTTCTTAATATTTTTTCATGAAACTTGAAACATGGATAGATGGCAATATGGACATTATGCACGTCATTTCATTTCGTTCCGACATAAAAAATTCTGGTTGCTATGGCAACAAATAGACTAGACATACTGCTGAAAATGGTAGTTTTCTGGATCCTGCGATAACTTTTAAAGTTCTTAATATTTTTATGCCCCCCTTCGAAGAAGAGGGGGTATATTGCTTTGCACATGTCGGTCGGTCCGTCCACCAGGTGGTTTCTGGATGATAACTCAAGAATGCTTGGGGCTAGGACCATGAAACTTCATAGGTAGATTGATCATGACTCGCCGATGACCCCTATTGATTTTGAGGTCACTAGGCCAAAGGTCAAGGTCACGGTGACCCAAAATAGTAAAATGGCAGATGACCCCTATTGATTTTCAGGTCACTAGGTCAAAGGTCAAGGTCACAGTGACAAAAAACATATTCACACAATGGCTGTCACTACAACAGAGAGCCCATATGGGGGGCATGCATGTTTTACAAACAGCCCTTGTTTCATATAACTTGAAACATGGATGGATTGCAATATGGACATTATGCACTTCATTTCATTTCTTTCCGACGTCAAAAATTTTGGTTGCTATGGCAACAAATAGACTAGAAATACTGCTGAAAATGGTGGTTTTCTGGATCCTGCAATAACTTTTAAAGTTATTAATATTTTTTCATGAAACTTGAAACATGGATAGATGGCAATATGGACATTATGCACGTCATTTCATTTTGTTCCAAAATAAAAAAATTTGGTTGCTATGGCAACAAATATATATTAAAAAAAATCTGGAATTTCTGACAATGGTGGAGCCAGCAGGGGACTTACATTGCTTGACAATAGTCCTGTTCAAGTTGTTTTCATCCAATCTTCACCAAACTTGGTCAGATGTTGTATCTAGATGATGTCTAGTTCAAGTTCGAATATGGGTCATGCCGGGTCAAAAACTAGGTCACGGGGTCACTTAGTGTGTTTTAAACATTGAGCATGGTGTCCGCTCTCTAATTAAAGTAGTTTTCGTTCGAGCTTCACCAAACTTAGTCAGAAGTTGTATCTAGATGATGTCTAGGCCAAGTTCGAACATGGGTCATGGCAGGTAAAAAAACTAGGTCATGGGGTCACTTAGTGCGTTTAAAACATTGAGCATGGTGTCCGCTATATAATTAAAGTGCGTTTTAAACATTGAGCATGGTGTCCGCTCTATAATTAAAGTACTTTTCATCCAAGCTTCACCAAACTTGGCCAGAAGTTGTATCTAGATGATGTCTAGGCCAAGTTCCAACATGGGTCATTGCAGGTCAAAAACTAGGTCACGGGTCACTAAGTGCGTTTTAAACATTGAGCATGGTGTCCGCTCTCTTATTCAAGTAGTTTTCATCCGATCTTCACCAAACTTGGTCAGAAGTTGTATCTAGATGATGTCTAGATCAAGTTTGAATATGGGTTATGCCGGATCAAAAACTAGGTCATTGGGTCATTTAGTGCGTTTTAAATATTCAGCATGTTGTCTGTTCTCTAATTCAAGTAGTTTTCATTCAATATCTTTTCCAATCTTGGTCAGAAGTTTCATGATCTCTACGCCAAGTTTGAATATGGGCCATGCTGAGCCAAAAACTAGGTCATGGGGTCACTTAGTGCATTATTTAACAGTCAGCATGATGTCCGCTCTCTAATTCAAGTAGTTTTCATCCGATCTTCACCATACTTGGTCAGAAGTTGTTTCTAGATGATATGTAGGTCAAGTTCGAACATGGGCCTTGCTGGGTCAAAAACTAGGTCATTGGGTCTCATAGTGCGTTTTAAACATTGAGCATTTTGTAGGGTGTTTTTTGTGAAGACAACATGCAAAATATTCTGTGTCAAAGCGGCATGTGGGGGTATTCGTCATGTCTGTGACAAAGCTCTAGTTTAATTAAGAAACAAGGTCTTATCTCAGAAAAACCTTTTCACCAGTACAAATCTTGTTTTTAGCTCTACTGGCCGAAGGCATGAAGAGCTTATGTCGTGGCGTGGTTTCCGTCGTGCGTGCGATAGACTTTTTCTTGTTTACGCGATTAAGTCCACAGTTTTCATCCGATTCTTTTCAAACTTGTTCAGTGTCTTTATATTAATGAGGACTCAAACCCTATCGAAAATGGGTTACATCAGAGTAAAAAATCCAGAATTATCTCCCCTTCAATTTGAGAAAATTGTGAAATAAGGCTTGTTTACACAATTAAGTCCACAGTTTTCATAAGATTCTTTACAAACTTGTTCAGTGTCTTTATATTAATGAGGACTCGAACCCTATCGAAAATGGGTTACATCAGAGTAAAAAGTCCAGAATTATCTCCCCTTGAATTTGAGGAAATTGTGAAATAAGGCTTGTTTACGCAATAAAGTCCACAGTTTTCATCCAATCATTTCCCAACTTGCACAGTGTCTTTATCTGAATGATGAGTCAAACCCTATTGAAAATAAGCAATATCGGAGTTATGAGTCCAGAATTATCTCCCATTGAATTTGAGAAAAAATGAAAATCTTTAACATTTTGCCATAACTTGTGCAATATTGAATATAGCAACTTTATATTTGGCATGCATGTGTATCTCATGGAGCTGCACATTTTGAGTGGTGAAAGGTCAAGGTCATCCTTCTAGGTCAAAGGTAAAAAAAAATCAAAGCGGCGCAGAAGGGGACATAGTGTTTCCGACAAACACATTTCTTGTTTGTTTACATATAAAGTTCTATCCTTTTGAAACTTCAATGGATGTTTTATATCATCAAGGGCCAGAACCCCATTGAAAGTGAAGAAAATTTGTCCAACTTATTGTTGAAAAGGAGCCATTTGAAGTTTAAATTTTACGTTTCTTCTTGTTTATGCGATGAATTTCCCATTTTGGTCTGTTTATTAAAAACTTACTCAGATTGTTCATACTATCAAGGGCTTGAGCCCTATTGATTCCAGCAAGTAGAGCGATTCAGGCCCTCATTGGCCTCTTGTTTACTTAATCTTGATGTACATGTAATATGGCTAGAATGTATCTTTACAATAACTAAGCCTAGTTTATATCTTGGTAAAGTGTATCCCAAAACTTAGTACCGGTAAGCAAGTCAAATCTTTGATAGTGTGTCATCAACAAAAACTATGTCATCAATATGTACATGTACGACTTTGAAAACCTTTGAAGCCACATTTTATGCTAAACCTTTTTCATAATTTTAATATATACAAAATCTTTTCAACCTTTTAATCTGGGTTATGTTTGTCTAATAACTGGGTCACGTGGTTAAATTGAAACAAAAAAACTTGCTCACACATAATTTATTTTATTAATAATAAGATCATGTTTCATTGTAAAAACATGAAAACTGACTACACAAAAAGTGGGCATTATGCTAAGAAAATTGACACAACACTAGCCTGAAAAAATAATTTTTATGCCCCCCTTCGAAGAAGAGGGGGTATTTTTTTTTTGCACATGTCGGTAGGTCGGTCCGTCCGTCCACCAGATGGTTTCCGGATGATAACTCAAGAACGCTTAGGCCTAGGATCATGAAACTTCATAGGAACATTGCTCATGACTGACAGATGACCCCAGACTGACAGATGACCCCAATTGATTTCGAAGTCACTAGGTCAAAGGTCAAGGTCACAGTGACTCGAAACAGTAAAACGGTTTCCAGGTGATAACTCGACAACGCTTACGCCTAGGATCATGATACTTCATAGGTACATTGATCATGACTCGCAGATGACCCCTATTGATTTTCAGGTCACTAGGTCAAAGGTCAAGGTCACAGTGACTCGAAACAGAAAAATGGTTTCTGGATGATAACTCAAGAATGCTTATGCCTAGGATCATAAATCTTCATAGGAACATTGATCATGACTGGCAGATAACTCTATCAATTTTCAGGTCACTAGTTCAAAGGTCAAGGTCACAATGACTCTAAACAGTAAAATGGTTTCCTGATGATTACTCAAGAACGCTTAGGCCTAGGATCATGAAATTTCATAGGTACATTGATCATGACTGGCAGATGATCCCTATTGGTTTTCAGGTCACTAGGTCAAAGGTCAAGGTCACAGTGACAAAAAACGTATGCACACAATGGCTGCCACTACAACTGACAGCCCATATGGGGGGCATGCATGTTTTACAAACAGCCCTTGTCTATAAATATAATATGTCGAATGTAAGATAGTTAACCATTCCCTTTAATACAGTTATCGATATTTATTGATTTATCAGTAAATTTATAATTTATAAAGTTTCTATGGCAACTTTGTATCGAAAGCTCATTCAATAGTCTCTGTAATTCATGACTTGTACTTAAATCGTAAATGTTTCATATTATTATATAAAAGCAAAAATTGTGCCTGCTTGTTTTCACTCACAAATAATTGACCATTGATTTTGATTTCAGGACTGTATAGCTGGCCTGACGATAACGCTAGTGGCTTTACCATGGATGCTGCATTTTGTTGAATATGTTGATTACTATCAAGTGACCAGCCCCTACGCCCCTTTCTCCTCGTTGCTTATCCCTATACTTATCTGTGTTTACTACCCAAAACCGAAGGAATGGAGCATCACGCGGGGTGACACTTCCAACATTGTCTCCATTGCTTCCCTATTTATGGTAGTGTACTGGATCTTTTACCAAATAGGCTGGCTCATAGAAACACCACGGCCAACCCAATTACAGCCACTTCCTGACATTACCTCGGAATGGCTTTACCACAGTGCATTGAGGACAGTATTTGGCATAGTTGGTCTTGTACTTTCTCGGATAGTTTCCAAAAAGATTTTCTTGAAATTCGTCTGCTATTGTGCAGGGGTGGACACAAAGGACATAGCTAGACAGCGTAAGCTTGGTTTGGAGGTTCCCTTGAGATGGCTCACGGTAGGGGGGCTAGCTGTGAGCACCTCTTTGACCGTCCCTCTATGCTTCCATTACTTTGGGATCAACAGAGCAAATTTCTACCGTGAGCTGATGATGTGAAGGCAAACAAATGGGAGAAGTGCAATAGTGTGCAGGCAAACAATACAAAATAGAATTGGCAGTTAGTCAGGTTATGTACATGCAAGTTAAAAGATATTAACATGCACTGATACAGGGCTTATGTGGCTCTTTCTATGCCTTATTGGTATTGTATTTGGATTTGATAGTGATACTTATTTTATAAATGCTTTTTTTGTCACCCACCTTTCTCTGATTGTACTAACAACACTTTTTATTTACATGTATGTAAGTTTCGGAGACACTGGTGCTTCTGTAGATTAATTATAGTTGTTTTTCTTCACGAATAAACAACAGAGATAAACAGATAAATGTTATTAACATAATCGCATTTAAGTTATAAAAACCAATAAATAAACTAAAAAAAAATATATAGCAAAGTTATACACAATGTGATTGCATTGAAGTCCACAAAAGGCACAAAATATTGTTTAAAAGTATTTGTCATTCAGGAAAATTGGAGTTTGGGGTAGAGTTTTACTAGAGGTCCAAGTATGTCCATTTTAGTGGAAAACATAGCCCAAGATTTTGATCCTTAAGAAAATATTTATTTGAACCAACAGGATCTTCACTGGTAGTTAAGGTTAACAAATATTTGTAAAATGTAGACAATCAAAAGATTGAAGATATGGGATAATGATGACATTTTGCTTTATTTATTCAGTCATTCAGAGCTACAGATAAGGTGCGTATTTGCGTAAATACCCAATGTAAAATTGCCGATTACGCATAGAAAAATTGAACTATGCGTACCAAAACCCAATTAAAATTGCTGATTACGCATATCGTATTTTTCCCTGCGTAACTAGTAAATCTCTCCCGGAAATACCCGGGTACGAAATACCCGGATTCTTTCCGCTTCGTCCAACCTTCAGCACAATAATATGAACGGACGAAAGCCTCTATGTAACTACGTATTGTTGTGAAAATGTCAAAACCGCGAGGCCGTAAACAGGGAAATATTGCATCCCAGGCACAAAAAAACAATTTTAAGTTATTTAACCGTGAGCAACACAAAATCAGAAGCGGAAAATATACCGGTAGTGAAACTGTAGGAGGCAAGCGCTGACCGTGCTTAAATTGTAAGAAAACTAGTGGAAAGAATCGAAGAACTCTTTTTTAAAACAAGACTGTATATTATTAATACATCTACATATAACACAAGATCTCTGAAACTTATCAATTAAGAGTGGAACTTCAACTAGCTCATTCAGGGAAGCATTTGAGAATTTAAGACAATGAAAATACCCAATTGAACTCAAAAGTAGTGGGTATTTACCCAATTACTCTGAAAAGTAATCTGGAGCTCTGGTCATAAGTTGCTTTTAAAACATACATGTTAAATTTTTGGCCAATCTGCTTTTAGTGATAACAATAATTAATACATGTATTGGCAGGTTTAGTGCTTGTATTGAAGATGATAAGATTGGCTTCACATTTGCCATGTATGTTGTGTTAAAGGATATAGTTTTCCTCAAGTTAAATGAAAATGTGTGTTGAAATAAGAATGGAGCATAAAAAAGGTTTTATTTGCTTATCATATTTGTATATGTTCAAACTGCACAGCCTTCAAATTGCATCTCAAGTCGAAATCAATGGGTCGGAGAATGAAAGCTGATGTGTATCCTTTAAACATACCCTTGTTGTTTTGAGTTATATTTAAATTGAGCTGTTTTGATTGATGATGTGCATAATGGATAAATTATAATTGAATTGTTGTTGTGTGTAAATCATGTTCACCTTAGGAGGAAATACCACAAGAAATTTAGCAACTTTGTGGAAAAATGATGATTTTTACAAAAATTTTCAATACCTGCAAAAATTCCTCTGAATAGTAATTTTTCCTTTGTAATAAAAAATGTTTTGTTAACGTTTGAGCTGGTGTTGTGAAGCCTGCATCATCAACTGTTAGCTGTTTGCCACTTGAGAAGCCACATTTTTCATCCAATCTTGATGACACTTTTTCAGATGATTTATCTAAAAAAATCTAGATTAAGTTTGCCTAGGGTTAACATGTGTATAAAAACTAGGTAATCAGGTCAAGTAAAAGGGCAACCTTGTTACCACTCTAGATGCCACAATTATGACTCAATCTTGTTGAAACTAATTCAGAATTTTAATCAAGCAATATCAAGACTAAATTTTAAACCATGTCATGTTTGTCCAAAACCTAGATCACCAGGTTAAATATAAGAATAATCTTGTTACCAATTAAGAGGCCACATTGACACATATGGCTCAATCTTTATGAAACTCTGTCAGAATATTTAGCCGGACAATATCTATTCCCAATTTCAATCTGATTCACATGAGTCAAAAACTAGGTCACCAGTTTCAACCTTGTTACCACACTAGAGGCCACATTTATAACTAAATCATTGTAAATTGTTTATAACTAACTCTTTGTAAATTGTCAGAAAGATTATTTTTACATTATCTGGGGTGAGTGCAAATTTGGGTCATGTACATCCAAAAAGTAAGTCATCTGGTCAACCTTAGAAAAACGTTGACACCACTGTAGAGGCTTCATTTATAATTCAAACTTAATGAACTTTTTTTAACAATATTTACCTCGACTGGGTTGAAAAAAAGATCTTATGAAAATATGAAGCAAGATAATTTATGTCACATCATAAAACAGAAAGTTTAAAATGCTTCTATGAATAATTATGTTTTTTTTTACCAGAACTTGATAATAACTTTGTAATTTTATACCATTACTTAGGAATATTTTTGTTCAAAGATTAATTTGATGTCAGGTTTGAAGACCTTGTGTTGCTAAATCACAATTAGCACATGAATGATTGTTGAAGCCTGGACTATATTGCAGCGCCCCTTGACATTAGTGATATATTTTCACATAGTGTCTGTCACATGGCGCATTCCACACTTCCACATGATGGTTATCAAACCTTGATTGAAATTCTTCTTTTTGTTATCACCGTGTATTTTCTTATTAGCTGTAAACTGTTGTTTTTTATGCCCCCGGATTGAAAGATCGGGGGTATATTGTTTTTGGCCCATCTGTCTGTCATTCATTCATTGTGTGTGTCCCAAAACTTTAACCTAGGTTAAAGTTTGATAACTTTTGCAATATTGAAGATAGCAACTTCATATTTGGCATGCATGTGTATCTCACTGAACTGCACATTTTGAGATGTGCAAAGTCAATTTCATCCTTCAAGGTCAAAGGCCAAATATGATTGTATTTTTCTTTCCTAAAACTTTAACCTTCGTTTAAGTTTGGTCATAACTTTTTTAATTTTGAAGATAGCAACTTGATATTTGGCATGCATATGTATCTCATGGAGCTGCACGCTTTAAGTGGTGAAAGGTCAAGGTCATCCTTCAAGGTCAAAGGTCAAATTTATGGCTTTAAAGCGGCGCAATAGCGGGCATTGTGTTTCTAACAAACACATCTCTTGTTTACAATTATTTTTCCTTCCTTGATTATCTAGGTAGATCCCTAAATTGTTTAAATATTTTAGAATCTTCAAAAATAAGATTTTAATAATAAATTGAGGTAAACAATACTTGGTGTTTCTAATTCATAAAATGTCTTGAGCAATCATGCTTGTAAATTTGCTTTGGTTTTAAATGAGTTTTGTTGCTTATGCTATAGCATTTATCTTTGTTGAGTCTATAAATAAATGTTTTGTATTAATTAAACAAATGCACGTGATTATATGTAATGAAATAGTTGCACATGATAGTAAACCTATTATATGTATGCCTGTTTTGCTTTACCAGTAAGGCTGGAAGTGCTTGTGAAGGTCTTCATGTTTTAAAGCTCATTAAACTGGAAATGACGTATACCTTAAATATTACATGTATGAATCTTTTTAATTTGTAATGATGCCTATTTCAGTTTCAGTACCTGATAAGATTTAAAAATCTATATATTAAAATATATCCCAAAGACTATAAATCGAAAGGACTGTAAAGATATCATGGATGTGTGAAAGACATAAACGATTACTATGGATCCTCATTTATGCACAAGCCTTTTCGAAGGATTTTGCCAAGGAGCAGGGGCAAAGGACAATTGGACAGTCAACTAGGCAGTCAGTTTTCCCTGCAATGTTGTAGTTGTCATATTCAGGCATTAAAATTGAGCACTTGAGTACTAATAGTAAATAGCAAATATAAACATATAACATATTACTCGAACACCCATTATAACAAGTAGTAAGCATAAAACACAGCGCCTGGTGAATGTTTGCTGTTCATTGATTCCTTTCCCCGAAATTGCAAATACTCTTTCTGTCCCTGAAACTGCAAATACTCTTAAAAATTGTTGCGGTGTCTGATGGTTTGTTTTTAGTAAAATTCAATGAAAATCATGAATATTTAAAAATGTCTCTTTCATTTTTAAATATTAGTATTTTTCCTGATACATGTACTTTTTTTGCTATCAATTCTAAATGAAGAAGACTTGGAGGGACTTGATCACAGATTCTTGAGATGACAGTTGTAACTTTTTTTCAAAAATATAAGAACACTACAAATCAGGAAGTGAAATACTAGAATGACATCAACATACAGCTTTGTTTATGCATTATCCTCATTGAAAGTGATAAAATTATAAAGCATTAAAAACAAAATACAATTTAATAATTTGGAATTACTGTGTTGTTTTTGTTTCTACGTGTTGATCCTTTATATAGAATTTAAAATGTCTGCTAGTACCGGTATATAACACTGGATGGCCAATTAGTTGAAACAATTTTTGGCTTTCTTAAAAAAATGCACAGCTCTGTTAACAAGTCCCTTTAAATATTGTATCAACAGGGTATTTTCTTAAATATTGCTGTGGTTACAAATACTTTCTTCTAGTCGTTAATTAGTTTGAAAATGACAAAGTTTTTACTGTGCATAATATATTTTTTAGTAATTGATTCTTCCAGATCAAACATTGGATACCAAATTCCTCCTTTACAAGGATAATTAATAAATGGTATTGATGAATGTGCTTCAATCAGAAAATGATCCTGTATTGAATCTATTGAAAAGTAAAATGAATGTTAGTTAAACAGGCAAAAACTAGGTTGTTTGTTTCCAGTAACAATGCAATCATGCACTTCATAAAATTAATGTAAACATGTTTGTTGCAAAGACCCATGCACTTTATAAATGTAAACATGTTTGTTGCAATGACACATTAACATGCAGTCATATTAAGTCTTCTTTTATAAGATGAATGAATCTGTTACTTAACAATGCAATAAACAGGTATTATAGATGTGTTTGAGCTTTACATTTCAAATACTGCAATCTTTCTAAAAGAAAACCTGCTCACTTGTTTTGTCTTAATTAGAAGTAAATATCTGTAACTGATCAGACGCAGTCATGAACAATCTTTCTATATTTTCAGGTGTGTAAACACTGTATGTGTAATGTACTTTGTTTTATGTAAATTTGAATGTCTGTGGTTTGGAACCCGCAGGGATCATGTTAACATTATCTTTGTAAATCCATGTGTTTAATTTGCAAGTATGACATAAAATGTCTTTCTGTATGTCTGTCTACCTGTGTGTGTTTCATGTGTGTGTGGCTGTCTGTATGTCTGTTGGTCATGAAAGAACTTTAGAGTCATGGTTTAATTATAAGCTCGGTGTTTTCTGAAAAAATCTGAGGTATTGTCATAGCCAGCTCGTCATCTGACGTCCGCCGTCCACATCATGCTAAAACCTTTACATTCGCTCTGAAATCAAAGTGCTTCCACCTACAACTTTGAAACTTCATACGTAGATGCACCTTGATGAGTTCTACACACCACACCCATTTTGGGGTCACTAGGTCAAAGGTAAAGGTCACTGTGACCTCTAAATTTTTTTACAAAGTCTGTCTAGTTTTCATTTATTCAAAACTGCACCCGTAGCCGAGCGTGGCACCCGTTATGCGGTGCTCTGGTTCATATTTTATTACAAAATAAATGCATGCATAAATCAGATTTGAATTCTTCTGATTATAATACATGTTTCATATCTGTGCATTCTACAAAAGTTATAACGCAACAAATGGAAACTATATTTCCTTATTTATAATATGCAAAATGGAAAATATATTTTATTTATAAACACGTTTTTCAGCTTTAAATATCTGCTATAATTTTTAATTGATTTGCAAATGGATATGTTCATATGAACAATAATGAAACATCTATGGAATAATAATGTACTTACTGATATCACAGAAGGAATATACAGTTTAAAATTATTGACTATAACTTTTGCATAGTGCAATATATTCAATAATATTGTGTATATCTTTTTTGATAGTGTGTGTGTAAATTTATCTTTCATTATAAAGCTATTCATATTGAGATTTGATTGCTTTTTATATTGCAACACGTTGAATGTAACGTTTTAAACGTGTGCATGTTCCGTTTGAGATTTTATGCAATCTTTCAGAAACCATTTAAAAATTTTGAAGCATTTATGGTTTTGTTATTAAATATATGGTTTAATGAAGGTTTTATGTTTTGATTTCAACATATTGTTAACAAATTCATCCCACAATACACCATCCTTTGATTTTTTTTAAAAATCTTTGAATAATGAAAGTTCAAACTTCATTTGCATAATACAAGTTATGAGTTATCTAGATTTTGATAGTAAATTATTTAACTGTCAAGTTCACGTATTATCTCTCCCAACTATTCTTCAATCTAAACGTTTGAACGAACATTGAACTGTATAATCTATAACACTGTTACCCTAGTATTTATTTGCAACGGTACAAATCTTATCTAGATTATAAAACAATATACTTTGGTCCAAAATGGCAAGCTTTGTTCTGGTACATTTGGGTAGATAGACAAAAAGGCATTAACCTTAAATTGCGTATTTACAAATTCAAAATGAATTTTGGTTAAAAAAAGGTTAGATCATTTGCTATGGTTTGGTTCCGTTAGCAAATACATGTAATTATTAAATGTGTATCACTTCCATTCTCCACCATGGGCTGTCAACACATTTTTATGCTCCCCCAAAAAATTTGGGGGGGGGGCATATTGTCGCCGCTTAGTCTGTCTGTCCGTCCGTCCGTGTGTCTGTCCGTGCACAATTTTTGTCTGGGCTATTTCTCAGCAACTAATGACCAGAATTCAATGAAACTTTATGGGAAACTTCACTACCAAGAGGAGATGTGCATATTATCAGCGGGTTCTGGTCGGATGATTTTTCACAGAGTAATGGCCCTTTGAAATTTTCCATTAACTGTACATATAGTGCAATTCTTGTCCAGGCTATTTCTCAGCAACTAATGACCAAAATTCAATGAAACTTTATGGGAAGCTTCACTACCAAGAGATGTGCATATTATCAGCAGGTTCTGGTCGGATGATTTTTCACAGAGTTATGGCCCTTTGAAATTTTCCATTAACTGTACATATAGTGCAATTCTTGTCCGGGCTATTTCTCAGCAACTAATGACTGGAATTCAATGAAACTTTATGGGAAGCTTCACTACCACACTACCAAGAGGAGATGTGCATATTATCAGCGGGTTCTGGTCGGATGATTTTTCACAGAGTTATGGCCCTTTGAAATTTTCCATTAACTGTACATATTGTGCAATTCTTGTCTGGGCTATTTCTCAGCAACAAATGACCGGAATTCAATGAAACTTTATGGGAAGCCTCACTACCAAGAGGAGATGTGCATATTATCAGCGGGTTCTGATCGGATGATTTTTCACAGAGTTATTGCCCTTTGAAATTTTCCAATAACTGTACATATAGTGCAATTCTTGTCTGGGCTATTTCTCAGCAACTAATAACCGGAATTCAATGAAACTTTATGGGAAGCTTCACTACCAACAGGAGATCTGCATATCATCAGCGGGTTCTGGTCGGATGATTTTTCACAGAGTTATGTCTCTTTGAAATTTTATATAAAAATATTCTCGTCCCCCCAACAACTGTGCCCTCAAGACGTTTCCTTTTATCTGAATGTATAGTGCACTATTGTGACAAAAAAAAACCTTTGGGGAGCATCCCCCGTCTCCGACGGTTTCCTGTTTCCATGTTGAGGCGACGATTAAATCAATAAACTTGAGTTCTTGAAAATCTTTGCAAAGCTGGTTTGTTATTAAGATTACATTTCCAATAAGGAACGTATGATTTAACTTAGTAATGCTGCAAATAAATATATATATTTCCGGCCTTTTGTCAAACCAACTTCAACAATACCGCATACTTAAACTTTAGTCTTCCAGTAATTACGCACAAAAAGTAATATTGATTTGGTGTGTATGTATTTCGATGTTTTTTTAGTTCCATCCGCGCCTAAGGCTGCATTATGTGTGGACCTGGAGTGTGCTCTAGCACTTATTAAATTACCAGTTGTACGAAAGTGTTGGTTCGAAATTAGTTTTCGAATATATGGTATGGTGACCACCAGCCAACTCAAATGCACCCGGGAACTGGGATTGAACCAGAGTAACCTTGGTGAGAAGTGCATGTACCAACCGCTGTGCTTACCTTGTTTGGTACCATTATCACTCATATCATCCCACCAGCTGTCGAACACTCGAACAATGTGACAGCCAAATATTCGACCGTTTTGGGCGCGCGCGTGTTCAATATATCCCGTATTAGACGGTCCGAGTTCAAACAATAATTTCTGATATTTTCCGAGCCAGTCTTAATGTATCATACACAATATTTGTTGCCGTTGTGTAAGTTTCCGGAAACATGTCATCTATTAGAATTTCTACCAAATGTCTTGATACCACTGGTCGTCATTTTACGGAAGAAAACATTGACATCGCGATATATTTGTCCATCCATCGAAGCACCTTCAATAACATATGTTCATGCATTTATAATTCAATGGGAATTTGATATTGTATGTAAGATAAAGTATGTACTATTATATTACCATGTAACCATATGTGTGCGTTCAATAGAATGTCATATGTGATTTGAATCTTATTGTTTTATAATCGTAAACATGATTAACGGGTTATATGATTATGTCTAAAACGTAACTTAAGGGCTTTCAGCGTTATTAATCAAAGCACCGAAATCACAAAAAGAGGGTCGTCGCTAGCTACATATGTATTGTGTTACAAAAAAGAATGCTACTAATGAGTTGTACGGGATGATTACAAAGCCGCATCTGTAGCATGATATATTTTAACTTATACTAGATCTTACAGTGCTTATAGTACTAAATGCCTTACATACCGCTTTGACAAAAAAAATCTATTCAGAATGTTGACGTATGAACTTCAAGTATTCCTCTCAAAGTAACATGTATGTTCTTTTACACGAAAATTACAAGTATCGAATAGTCAAACAGTTGTGTCAAGCTTTTAAAACGGTTTCAAAGGAGGAGGTTATGTTATAGGGAAGACACAACTTTTTTTGTAACGGGTCACTGTCGGAGGAAGCCGATTTAATCAGCTTGCATTTTATGAAGTGGTTTTTGATTTAATGCGTATTTTTTGTTCAATATTTGTCTTTTCTATTTTACAGTATTAAAAATTACATTCCATAATAACAGCTTATCGCGACGTTCTCTTGCTTGGCGGTATAAAAAGCACCAAATATCTTCCTAAAATACGCGTATACAAAGCTTTACGCAAGGGCGTTTTGCTTTTACGATTTCCGTTTGTCAGCAACAGAGCGTTTGAACTGTGTTCGCATACTTTACAATATCTTATTATATAATATTACAGGATACATATATGGATGATTCGCGCAAGGTCGTTGAACTTATGTTTTATTTTTGTTTATTAACATTGAATTTATGTGATTTGTCAATAGAATGCCTTAAGCCAATGGCCCGTATACGTAGTTGACTGTGCTGTTACTGGCGAAGTTTATCGTAAAACGGATAATTTGCCGCGTTAATAACTGTTGTATATTATAAAAGAGCTCTACAAATCTATGGTTAATATTGAGCAATATATTTTTGGCGCATTCAAAATAAATCCAAATTGTGAACAAATCCCTTTAAATCTTAAATCGACGGGGTATTTTCTCTAATATTGTTGTATAGTCTAAATAGCTTCTGCTAGTCGTTGATTTATTAGAAAAGGGACAATGTTGTTACTGTGCATAATATATTTTAATAATTGAATAATCCAATTTCAACATTGGACACCTGAAGCTTCCTTTACAATGAAAATGAATAAATGGTTGTATTGATATAGCATTATTGTTACTTAAAAAGGCAAAATAGGTTGTTTGTTTCCAATAACATCTTCAAAAATATGAAATTTAAAATTAGCTTGAAAGATCATGACATTTATACATAATACACATACTTTTGTTGAAATGATTCCTTAAACATATATTCATATACAGTCTTTATTTATCAGATAAATAAATGTGTTATTTTTTCAAATACAATGTACACGTTTAAGATATATTTTGATCTTTGAATTTCCAAAACGGCAAGCTTTCTGCAAAAACACCTGCATAATGGTTTCGCCTGTTATGTTAACTAGAAGTAATCATAATTGATTGGTTTATTACATCAACATGATACAATGTTATAAAAGTATTTAACCATGTTTTCATGGATGCAAACCTAATAGCGCATTACTGAACAGGATCATTCCTAATCGCACACAGCTTACAGGTTTGACTCTTCTGTAGGCTGGTTTAATATTTTGTCAGCTGAATAAACGTCAACATATGTTACCGCATTATACGCTGTTAAATAACACAATACTATTTGGAACGATTGTTAAATATAACCTACTTATATAGACGATAAGTATAGCTACAAAAGCTTAAGTTGAACAGCAGTATTGTACAAATTTGCCCACGCTGTACAATCGATGTCAATAAGTGCGACTGACAACTTTATGACTTATTAAGCACAGCCATTGTAAGTATACTGCGCATTACAAGTAGACCTTGTGCTGGTAAGTGTACATTTGGTACAAACCGTTACAATGTTTCCAGGCGTAAAACTGTTAAATCATTCGATGAAACAGAAACGGAAGTAAATTACTAGTGTTAGAGTTAAATAATCACTACATATGGTGATAAAGTTCATATCGTACGAGTATTTCGACAAGGCCCGCACACTACTTGGTAACGTGCAAGGAAGTTTGTCCCAACACGATAGTACATAAGACTATGACCCGTGGATAACATGATACTAGGCTGCTCAATTAAAGGGGCCTTTTCACGTTTTAGTCAATTGACAAAATTAACAAAAATGTTTTAGATTAGCAAATTTTCGTGAAAATTATAAAGCGTTGCAACGCGAAACGAATTCATAATTTGGAGAGTTCTGTTGTTGTCGTTATAATTTGTGAAACTACGAGTATTGCTTGTATAAAGTATCAAATACATCGGCCATTGTATTCGGAAGAATGTCCAAGTGGTCTACGTGGTAGTCTTTTTACTCCAGGACTCCAGGGGTCAGTGGTTCGAGCTCTGCTCAGGGTTACCTTTTTTCTTTTTTTAATTTTATTCTTGATTTTTTTACTGGAGCTTTTTGTATCCAATTTTTACATTTATCAATATAAATCATTTTATGACAAACTTCAAAACATGCCAAAATCTGTGAAAAGGCCCCTTTAAGAACTAGTTTTCCTAAATATCATATTACATTCGTTTAACTATGCATCATAGATGCATAATCTGTTTTTTGCAAAATCATTACCGATATGTCAAAACATGTGTAGTGGGGACATACTATTTCAAAGGACTAAATGTTTAAATAAATCTTAATTTTTAACTACTGATATAGAAAAGTAACAAAACATTCAATGGCGACAGTAGTAGTTATTTTACTAGATGTGTACCAACGATCCAATAAATCCGTACAAGTGCCAGTGCTCGTTATAAATAGTCCGGGGACTCTTGTTTCAAAAATCGATGAGAGAACATTGCATTGCAGAAGCAAATGGGACAGAGGTTACAACTCGTGGATTTGTCACCAAAGTTATTCCCGTCGTACAAGAATCGCTTGAGTACCTGGTGGCTTAACAGCAGTTACTTAACGGACCCGTCACGACTGTGGATCAAACAATCGTGCAATTACACTGTCAGCCAAGTCACAATATGGGATGATTTCAAAAAGAGGATACAGCGATCAAATGTCGGGAAAACAGAATGTGGTCTGAGAAGATATAGAGGATATTTCGATAATAATTATGGAAAACATAAGCTGCGGTGATTTCATACAAAAGAAGTTGACACATTTGTTTTCATGTCGTTTTTTTGTCTAAAAGCAATCAGACACGCAATATTTAAATGATATTTATTGGATATTGTTAATGATAATTAAGAGCCAGATTATTTTCTCTAATATAAGATCCAAATAACCTACTCCATTTTAAGAACAGTCGTGATTTATTCTGGACCTAAATTAAAGAATGTTTAGTGTATAAATAACTTTATAAACTCTTGGTATACGTTTAAAGTTGTATTAAATTGTCGTGTTACATATGATATCATCATATTCAGATAATCAGACAAGTACGGTGTTCCGTTCGTGCTACTCGTTGTGTCGCATTGCCGACTTGAGGATTAAGAGAACGCGAAATGCGATACGAAGTAGCGAGATCACGATGCGAGAACTCGAGATCACGATGCGATAAAAGAACGTAATTCTAAAGAACTATCCGTTCTTGCTTTTTTACCGTCATGTTTAAAAAAGATTATATTGTATACACTTCAAACACTAGATATAGTGTTCTTAAACACGTACAGCCAAAACTAACGGTTACTTGAGAATAACGGTCAATATCAGACAACGGTCAGTCTGGATCCCCCTCGACGAAAATCACACTATATTACACTTGAAAATAACGGTCAATTGTCCATAAAGTACTGCATCATTCAATTGTATAAACACTGCGGTCTGTTGAGAAGCGACACATGTGGGCAAAATGTGCGAAATCATGATAGTATAATCGCGATATCTCATCGTTATATCCTGTCTTAGCATCATGATCTCGTGCTCTAGCCCTTGTTTTTTTTTCAAAAAGCGAACATGCGAAAACGAGATGCGAGAACACGATATTAATATTTTGATATCGCATCGTATTCGCACAACTTCGCGTCTAGATCTCGCGAAACATATAAAAAAATCTCAACCTCTCGCATCGTGATTTCGCACAATCGACGATTTACTTACAATGATGAGAACGTGAAAACACGATGCGAAGGCAGGATATTACGATGCGACGTCGTAAAATCAGGATGCAGAATTACGATAATAGGATGTGACATAGCGAAACAAAGATTCGAGATAATGATATAAATGTAGCGATATCGCATCGTTTTCTCGGTAAGTCGACTGCGCATAGGTCGAAGGATGTGACATAGCGAAACAAAGAATCGAGATAATGATATAAATGTAGCGATATCGCATCGTTTTCTCGGTAAGTCGACTGCGCATAGGTCGAAGTTAATAGATCATAATATTAACACGCATATAGTTCGGTACACTATTTCATTTGGCAAAATGACAATTTTCCAAAAGCCATATATTTAGAATGAAATGCTGCATTATATTCAAGTTACAAAATAATAGTCCTGACTAAAAATACCGTAAAACGAATAATAAAGCGTTTTAAGTCTTTATATATCGTTCGCAAAATAATCATAATTGGTTCGCAACCCAGTCAGGGCATATAGATTGAAGATCTGTTTGTACAGAACATTTAAATGAATTTTTTTTTTCAAAAATACGAAACATCACAATGTAAATTGATATGATTAGAACATGATTGAAACTGTTCAAAACTGAACACACGGACATTACATATCGTAAACAAAGACATCTTAAGTTCAAACAAAAGCCATCTTCCTTACGAACTGACTACAAAACCAACAGATTTTGATGTTTCTCACGAGAGAAAATTCGGATCCGTTGACATTAATATTTTCAAGCAAAAGTCCGAATTTGCTCGGTAATCATTTTCTACGTAAAAGTGCATACACTCTTCACCTTTTTTCCAATATTTATAATACATATTTTTTATCTCTGTGTATTTGAAATGCGTACATTGAGCCTGTTACATAACATTCAGTGATATTATGGGCATTTTTTCACTGTTGAATTGAGCTGAAAAGAATTAACAGGTCAAACGAGTAAGTTAAAATGTGGTTACTGACCAATTATCTGCAACTCATCTTGCTACCCTGTTGTTTATAAAAATATATTTTATATTCGATATTCTTACGTGACCCACCCAGTCCTCCAAGCCGAAATGATCCGTAAAACAAAATTGTGTCTTTGTGTCGTATGAACGAATGTGCACTAAAACTAATTTTAGGTTCACATCGTACAAGCATGTACCGTTGTCAAACAAAAGTACGGTTGATATTCAAATGCAATATTTTTCTCTTTCCGGTATATTGTTTTAGTATGTTGATGCTGCATTAACAAATATAAATGTATATGAAGTGAAAACACCAAAAATAAACAACGGTTGCGATAGACACCTATAAACTGTTAGATGCCCATAATATCACTAATAAAGGCTAACATCTTACACACGAGTATAGTGCGTCATGAACAAATATATTTTATGTTTTAAAAGGCCAAAATAGAGCAATGGTAATGCATGTTCAAACATATTCAACCGGAAGTTGAGATTGAGTTAATCGCCACGATTTCAAGGTCTCGACCTATGCTTACCGGTAGTCGATATATAGAGAATACTAGGTCGGTGCCGAATAAAGCAAAGTTTATTTGGCGAGGCTTAGAAAATCTGAACCACGAGCCTTGGCGAGTGGTTCAGATTTTCGTGCCGAGCAAAATAAACGTTGCTTTATTCGGCACCGACCTAGTTTTCGATTTATCCCATCAATTTTCTTAGTCGTAAATTATTTCTTTAAAAATAGAATAGGAAAATCGAACTACATGGAAAATCCCAAAGTTACTTTAAGAAAACATTGTTTCATTATTTTAATCGTGCCGAGCCTAATACATTACAAAAAGATCAGTAACTAACCTGTTTTTCTGATTATCATACCTCGACGTCCCCTATTTTTAAGAAACAATGGAAAAAAAAACCACTAAACAACTGTAGTACAGTCCCTGGGCACCTCCAGTGTGCAAAAAAGAGTGAAAGCTGATTTATATATCATTTTTTAGGTAAATGTTTGAAGTGTCAGAAATTTTTGGGTGGACATGCCGCGTGATGGTAGGTTTTTTGTAATCCAAGATGGCGTCCAAGATGGCCGCCAAAAATGATAAAAAATCCAGTTCTCTGATTTTTCAGTCTGAACTTTCTGAATTTGAATAAGATTCTTATTTTTTCTTGAATAAACAATGGAAAACATGTTTTTGTCGCAAAATATGTCACTTTCGGCCATATCTTTCGACAAATATTTAAAAAAAAATGACAAAAAAGTATTTAAAAAAATGCGAAAAAAGGCATACAAATTGAAAGTGAGTGCAAACTTTCAATTTTGTTGCTTGTAATTTTATAAATTATTTCAATTTTATAGCTGTGTAGTGTACGGGCATCAATTCTCTTTACATTGATGCTTTTTTCATCTAAAACGGACACGGCATTGTTGACTTATTTCAATTTAAAAGTGGGTGGGGTAAATCAGAATTCAACACAAAATTACATAACTGCCCTATTAGAATTACTTAAAAGTGACCTTGCGTTGTATTTAATAAAAACATCTGTTCAATAAATATATCTGAAAAGTAAATGAACAACCTATTCTTTGTGGGTTTTTTTTCGAATAAAGGTTGGTTACCATGGTAACATTTTTACATTATTATTGTTGCATGTAAGGAATACAACTAAAAAGCATCTTACTTTTATAACATGTCTATTTGCATTATCAATTAATGCGTAAGTCAGCCTGTTTTAAGTGTGTTGTCGAATGGGCATAGATTTTGATGAACTGTCTAATACACAGATACTTCCCTTTGATGAAATAACGCCATTTGTAATACAGCAGACGACACATTTTTATAGAAGAAATTGTGATTGTTACAGATTATTTTGATAGTTTCCAGGTTAGTACTTTTCATAGAAATATGCAAATATTTTATATGTGTTTATAAAAATGCAGATGACAAAGGAAATTAAAGAATTTGAATAAGGAAAATGGTCACGCATGGGTATTTCAAAAAGTGTATTAGTGTTCGGATATGCAAATTTCGGATATAATATTGAAATGCTACCTACACAAAGAGTATTTATTTCTATTGCATAGATGGCATTATAAAATATATAATTACTGAAAATGGTCATGTACGGATAATTTTTAAAGTGTGACAGTTATCGGATATACAATATTCGGATATAATAATAAAATACTAGATCTATCAAGACTCACAAACTGTTTTCATTTTACTGTTCTAATGACCTAATATCAAAAATATCAAACAAGTATAATTTATTTCAACCGAAAGTAGAAGCTTTATCGAAATTTCTAGTTTTGAAATATTTTTTCATATATCTTTTCTAATTTTGTTAGATGTTCAAAACGCATGTTTGTTTTGTATAGCTGTTAAGAGTCTAGCATGAGTTAATTAAAGTGTTAAATTTTACAAGCACCCAAAGTTATTTATATTTGATCATTTATTCTCATTACATTGCAATATGTATTACATTGCAATATAGCCTGTTTTATACATTTAAACGATATATAAAAGATAAAAAATAATACACGCAAAATTAATATTTTCAGAAAGATAATCAACCCGTTAGCACTGAATCGAAACCTGTTCTTCGATAGAAGTCGGTGAATATAGAAGGCAGCCATATAGGCATGTAAACGGAGTTAAAATAAGAAATAGACAGGTACATGCTTAACTTTAATGATTATGTTATAACTGATGAGATTATTATGCAGATAATTTCAAATTGATAACAAATTGATGATCATGAGGATGAATATTGATAACAATTTTCTCTTTGTTTATTATCCAATCTAATACAAATGATTGTCCATGCGTAAGCTAATGTCACAGTTATTCATGTCATTTCCTTATACCTTCAGACAGATAAGTAACCCGTTTGAGCTGAATTTCCAGTTCTTAGATATAAAGCAGTCAACACAATGTAGGAGGCAGAAGTTAAGATGATTGACTTTACAGGTACTTAGATTTATTGTAACATCGTTGTTATTTCTAATGATAATAATGATTATCTCTTTACATATGATAATTCTTATTACGAAAATAATAAATAAATAAGTATTGGTAAAATCAAAAATTAAGCTGTATACATAAATAGATTTGATACATAAAAATAAAATGATAATATTAATAAAATGATTTTTTTTCAGCAATTGCACTAACATGAAGCATGTTCTTAAATAGAAAGAAAGTTCTTTGAAAACAGACAAATATACTAGATGAACAAAATACTAAAGGTATGATAATAATATCAGTTATAATAGAAACAGATAATTTCAAAAATTCAAATTAAAACAGAAATGCATGAACAAAATGTACCTATATATATATACGGACATGCATAGTGGTTTTTATTACCCGTGTCGGTTAACCTTTCTTTTTCAGAAACCTAAATGAACAAAATGAGTGGAAATCCGAGAAAACGACCAAGAAATGTCTCAGATGATGTTGATGTCACAAGATGCATTATCTGCCAAAATGAAACAAAATATCCAACAACTGGCACTGAAAGAGGCAGGATAGCCATTCAAGAAGCTGCTGAGATACGAAAGGATATAGTTCATGATAGACTGCTGAGATTAGACAATAACAATTTTGTTTATCATGTCACATATTATTGTTATTTGTCATATACACATACAAAATCATTGCTTAATTTATCAAACGATAGCACGTCTACTAAAACTGACGATAATAATAACGATACGTCAACTCGAATACATCGTTCTGATGTCAAACCAAGAAGCAAGTCACTTAAAGAGGACAGTCATTTTAAGACTGTATGTATTGTATGTTGCCAAATAAGATATAAAGGTAAGCATGACAAATCAAGGATTTCAGACAGTTCAATGGCCAGAAATTTTCTAAAGGCTACCGTTTCCATGCAAGATGATGTGTTTTTACGCACATATGATTTACAAGATGAACATTCAGTGTTTGGCGCAAACTTGTATTACCATAAGCTTTGCATGCTTAATTACTTTAGACGTTACGATGATACGAGGACTACATTGGAGTTAGGTGATAACCGGAATTCACTTAGACAGAGGTTATTTAGTACATGTGTCAGTGTCTTGGAAGAAAAAATACAATCTAAAAGCACAGTTTCCCTAAGAGGTTTGAGGGACCATTTGAACAAATCACTGCCTGCTAATCAAATAAAATTTAGTAACAGACAATTGAGGATGATGATATATGATCATTTTGGTGAAGATATTTATATCACTAGGGGATCAAGAATTTACGAATCTGCCAAGGTAATATCAGCACGAAATGCAACAGCAACTACAGATGTTGACCCGAATAATATCCTGAAGCAATGTGCACAAGTTCTTCGTGGTGAAGTCTGAAAAACTGATTTTGATCTGTGTGATAGATTCTGCGACTCAAATGAACTTAAAGATTCTTGGGAAAACACAAAGATTCCTACAGCATGGCACATATTCTTCGGTACTCTCTTTAAAATTGACAAACAAACTAAACGAAGACAGGGTTTAAAATATAACACAATATCTACCGATGCTGTTAATGATAACTGTGGAAACAATATTGACAACGACACATCTAATGATTCTGACATCGGGGATGAGAATGAAACACTCGATAGTGCTAAAGGAAACCATGATGACGATGATGATTATGATGATGAGGAGGAGGAGGATGACAATGTCGACGCTTATGTTGATGAAAATGATGAAACCATTCACGACCATGTTGTTGTTTTCACTGCCAGTGTAAAAGTGGGGAATCAGATGGCTGCTGCAAGAACCTACATGTACTTCTTTCAGTACCAATGATATTGTAAACTCAACAGCATCCAACAATAGTGATTATTCGGGGTTGCACGCTATAAATTGAATGTATCGCAAATGATCTTTTGACAGAACTCGTTGTCAAAATTAAGATTCATGTACTACACTTCATAGTGCATATTTTACATATAGTTCATTAAGTTATGACGATAAAGTATTTGAAATGAACATAATGTCAAACATATCAAACGTCATGGTTTTGTTCATGTATAGTTTAGTTTGTTTAAACATGCAATCTTAACAAGAATAATCACGGTAACTGACTCCTTTTTTGCGTAAGTTATACATTATGATGATGAATGAAATGTTTTTTTTCTTTTTGTTTATTGTGATTATACAATCAAATACTTGTTACAAATTTTACAAAATTATCTCCTGTTGCAATGTGGGAAAAATATTTATATTAATATTGCATTAGTTATATTGATAAAGGTATAGTCCTTACAAGAAAGGTGTGTTTCGCTAGCTATACAAAACCTGATAAATTTATGTCTTATTACTTATAGTGATTGATATTATTGTCTTATTACTTATTGCGATTACATTGTGATAATTATACAGTCATATACATATATCTGTCCTCTGTTGCAATCTTAATATACATAGTTAATTATGTAAACATTACATTATTTATAAAGATTAAGGTATAGTCTAAAATAAGACGACCGACTGTTGGTGACTCAAGTTATATTTCTTCTTTGTGATGTGATTATTAAGAATGTAAAAAATATAATGCTATATATTTATATATTTGACTGACTCTGTTACCTCATGTTCTTCACATATTCAATGCAAATTTGTAGTACATGCACATTTGATTATATGTTAATTTTACATTGATTATAGCTTGAAAGCAAGATTTTTGTATTGTATCTAGCTTGTGGTGTAAAGTGTTATGCGTGTACATGGCTCTTCGTCGAATTCGATAACAGCACAGTTATGTACACAAGCTATGGTTTGCGTTAATCGAACCGTTGATAAATGAAGTATTTTATTTTTCCATTGTTTGTATATTGTAATTATAAGGTGATCGTTATACAATCTTTATACAGATTTACTTTTTATCTGTTACAGATTTACACACGTGTGTTATAAATTATGCAATTACTCAATGTGATATCAATTAATAAACTCGATTGATTCTATGTCAATCGTATATTTGAAATCTTATTTATGATAAAAGTGTGTCTCCTATACCGAAAACCAATGCAATAGTCAACAGTAATTTGAATGCTATCCCAATTTCAATATATCCGAATACTAGTACAGTTTACCAAACATCGTAAATCGTGAGTGTGTGATCTCATTTCAAATATTTTTTGCGATAAAATAATTTAATAGCATAACAGTATAAAAAAGCGATTATTGGCAACTTTAAGCACTTAAACTGGAAATAGAAGTATTTCGAAACTGCTACCATGGCAACCAAGCACAATAAATTACATAATAAGAAAAAGAAGAACTCATGTCATCTAAAAATGTTTTAAGAAAAAAACATAAAATCATGCGTTCTGTTCTGAATTAAAATTGTTGTAACAAAGGTCAAAAATTGTAGTTTTTGCAAACATAATTGACTAAACCTTATAATTACCCCACCCACCTTTAAATTGGAATAAGTCAACAATGCTGTGTCCGTTTTAGATGAAAACCGCATCTATGTAAAGAGTATTGATGTTTGTACACTAAACAGGTATAAAATTGAAATAATTTTATAAAATTACAAGCAACAGAATTTAAAGTTTGCACTCACTTTAAATTTTTATGCCTTTTTTCGCATTTTTTGATACTTTTTTGTCATTTTTTTTTAAATATTTGTCGAAAGATATGGCCGAAAGTGACATATTTTGCGACAAAAGTATGTTTTCCATTGTTTATTCAAGAAAAAATACTATTATTATTCAAATTCAGAAAATTCAGACTGAAAAACAGAGAACTGGATTTTTTATCATTTTTGGCGGCCATCTTGGACGCCATCTTGGATTACAAATAACCTACCATCACGCGGCATGTCCACCCAAAATTTTCTGACACTTCAGACATTAACCTAAAAAATGGTATATCAATCAGCTTTCACTCTTTTTTGCATACTGGAGGTGCCCAGGGACTGTACTACTGCAGCTTTAGCGTGAAAGAACATGCATTGTGCCGTATGACGTTTAATAATGACGTCACGAGTACGCGCACTTAATATTTATAAATAATGTTTTTTTTGCTTTTTGAGTTGCATTATGTGTTAAAAATATATTACATCTTGGCATCAAAGTGTTTGTTTTGTTGAATCTGATTCGATTTTACTTAAAATGTTTACTTTATACTTGAATCCGAGTAATATGACCATTCTCCGCCGCGCGTGACAGCTAGATCTATATTTCAGCACTGCCGAATAGAGGAAAATTTATTCCACCGTGGTTTATTTCGACAATGCACGTCTGATGATGGGATAAATTGAGAACATGATACGAGATCTCGTATTTATATATTTATCTCGCATCGTTGTTGATCTATTTCGCATTTAACACAGTTTGCTAACTGATACCGAATGTGGTGTGATGGCCATATATACATGCTAATTATGCAAACATGTATTCCCACATACCCGACATAAATTGCGGTGTCAATCGAAAAGGTAACCGAAAGGTACGTCGTTAAACGCAAATGCATAAATATATGTGACCCATATCATTGCTATAATAAGAAGTGACAATTTGGAAATCAGTCATCGTAAACGCATTACGTAGGAAAGGTATCTCCTGATAGCCAAAGTAAAGTAAAAAAGGTGAATGACCCTTCACTTGCTATCGTTAGATGTTCAAATGTATTGTAAAGGACCCGGTTATTGTACATGGCTTGTAAAGGACACGGTAATTGTATATGGCTTTTCATAATTTAACTCAATAAATAAAATTATGTCCACGTATGTCTATACTTCTAATAGTTCTTATTAGGCTGGGGATTAGCATAAAAAGTATAATGAGTCAATATGTAATTATTATAGGTTATTAGACGTTTCACTGTACAGTACGGAGATATATTTGGACGAGCACACAGTTTAAGTCATATTGGACGAGCCGTTAGGCGAGTCCAATATGACTTCAAACTGTGTGCGAGTCCAAATATATCACGTATTGTACAGTTTAAACGTCTAATAATCTTTTTATTCTATATCCCTTTCTAACGCTCTTTTGTGTCTTCTTCAAAATATATTACCAAACCAGCTTTCCGTATTTTTATTTTCATTCATCTGATTACGCAATTTATGACGTATCTCGTGTGACGTCATTTCTCTGACGAAACATACTAGTATAAGCAAGACTTTCTTCTTTTTAAGGACAACACTAGATCTAATCACTATGGACGTGTTTGTGTTTAACAGTAAATTAATCATAATATTTTTTTAAATCATCGAACGAATCCAAAACGTATTTCGGATTGTGTGTTTGTAATGCATAATTGTTAACTTCGATAGGAATAAAACAACTCGCTCCGACAGGATTACGAATTCGTAAATCGTGTTTTGGGTCAGAATGGTTAGCATGGGATACAAACGCTATCAAAGAAAGTGTGGATTTAAATACATTTCGATAAAGGGATGGAAGAACAGAAAATGGAAGGGCATATCATTGAACTGTGTTGCTATAAGCATTGGATTAAAGCTGTCATTGAGGTTAATAAAATAGAGTTTTTGTTTTGCTGTTGCATTTGTTTTTCAATTTAAAACAGTAACAATATCACTTGCTGTTGCATTTGTTTTTTTATTTCTAACATTTTTCCAATTTATTTATTTAAGAAATACAATCTAAATATCGCCTGTGTAATCGAATATTGTACATTCGGATACATTTTCTCGGTAACGGCTTTTATCGTTATAAAACAATTGCTTAGTGCACTTGTACTCAACTGTCCAATATGGAAAAAATACAGACTTTTTGGATCCAATACCGGAATATATTGGACGGTCACGTGGTACTTATGAAGAATGCCCATTGGATGAATTTATCGGATATAGAATAATAAGATGTATTCATGTGCATGAACATGTATATTGGGCCAATGTCAAAATATTTAGATACCGGTTCAACGTATTAGGGGATTTCGTCATTAACCATAATATCCGGTCTGATAAATGTTTGCATAGTTATGCAGTGACAGCATGTTTCTTAAGAGCAAACACGTTTATATCGCCTTATTTTGTCAGTCAGTATCTGAAGAGATTCTTTTATTCTTTTGTTATAAAAGAAATTAATTAAGCGCACATATGAAGAGTCGGTAATTTGCTATATCATGTTGGCTGCGTTTCGTATCGTACTGGCTGTAAGCAGAAATTTCCACCAGTGTTTTAATTAAGACCAAATCGTTTTCTTAAAAGTAAAATGATATTTCTTTTAACAGAAACTTAATAGTTGGAAATTACAGCGTATTTTTTAAATAGACGAGTTAATTGTTATTGTTTACATTCGGGATTTTCCGCGCATGCGCACTGACTGGTTGGCAAAAACACTGGTTACAGTAACGTAAAACATGTATAAAGGGCTTTTGTTTAGTCAATAAATTGATAATAAATACGAAATAAACATTAAAACTCTTTAAAAAAAAAGTGCAAATATAGCATATTTAGTACCAAATAAATGTATATTCACAAATAAAATTTCCTCTTCATAAAAATACGAAGTAGTTATTAGCATAGAGTAAACGTGATCGGAAGACTTAATACTGACAATTCCACAAAACAAAACAATAAATTAGCCGTATTCTTTCTGATAATAAGACTTGAATAAATTATATTTAAACACTAATAAAACATATTTTAATTGTATTATAATTTTAAGTGGTGTGGATAGTGTTTTATTTCATCAGCGATCAATAGAGTCAGAGGTGCATTTAATCAATTATAAAAAAAGCCCTAAAAGCGGAATACAGTACTATTTTTAAATATTGTGGTAATTTTCTTTTACATTGAATGAATTTACGTTTCGTTTATATTGAATGAATATAAATTCAATTTACCATACAAACGGAAAACCCCTGCATATTAATTACCCAAATGTAACTGTCTTTGCATGTATATTGAAATCTCTATTAGTAATAAGGAGTGATAAAAATATAGCATTTTATGATAGATGCATATATTTAATTTATCTAACGGCCCCTTTTGTGACTGCTTATGTTCATGATCGTGTTTCGGACCCTGCAGTAATGTACAATCTTTACACATAATAGCGCAGTTAACTTTTGCCGGTACCCGTTAAATACCTTAATTGCATAGCAGTAAAATTGCACAATATTTAAATGTATAGTTATTAAACAATGTATTATTAAGTTTAACTGGCTAATAAATATATACACTCGTTCCCGTTAATACATTTCCGACAAATGTCTTCATTTTTGTTAAAATATTTCATAAAAAATTAACTTATCAGTATTTTTAGCTTTAAAATGTGGCTTAAATGATTGCTCAATATGCCAAGAGATGACATAGAGGTATCGTGACTTATGTTTACTGACCAGACACTCGTCTGCAACATGTGGTTTATGCAGCGGTCCAAGTGTAGGTCCCTGGGTTTATGACACCATGTTTTATTTGTAATTGTCTGGACAGTATCCGATCATAACGAGATAATCGGTTTGTGATAACAAAGGTGCAATTATACACCGGGATATAAATGCTGCAACAAAGAGTGCCAAAATTAGTGTGAACAATAAAATAAAACAATTACATTAAATAAAAGAATTTATTGAATGTGTAAGAAGGTAAGTTTTTCCAGACACATAAAGGTTCAAATCAGTTACCCTATGTCGCGTTACATACAATTGACCTATTCGTTGTTTGTTTTTATCCTTATTTGTTTTCGTTCATTAAATTTAATTCATTCTAAATGAATTTTAATTTCTGAGAAGTTTTTAACTAAAAATGGTCGCGATGAAGTGCCAAGTAGAGAGATTTTTGTTTAACCACATACCGAGCTCTTAGATTGTGTTCCACTCCCGAGTTCGTTGTCAGTAAAAACAAATAATAATAAAAACAATAAAATCGTTCCAAAGATGCATTTCCTTGCATGCTAATGTTTTATTCAGACATAATTAGTAGAATTATATTCGATATTGTGCATGATTATCATTAACAAGAAATATCTTTAAAAAAGATATACGGCGTTGATTGTGGTCGATGTTTATGAACGATCAAAAGTTATCTCTATGAGATAAAAAGTAGCGGATGCCTTTTTTTCTGCGCAGTTGTTAGCTACATCATAAGCAAATCAATTACGGGGTGTTGCGCCAGATTTCGTGGCTTATTTTGCTTTATGTGATATTATTACTCAGATATCTATATTTACAGAATAGAAAAACACAAGAAACATGAAAATAAACGAGTGCATATAGGTCAGCCGGCAATACTCGAATCTTATTTAATTGCATAATTATAGTATAGCGAATTATTGTGGTCATGCTTAATAAACTGGTCTAAATGGATAAATATTTCTAATTAATTTTATCAAAATTGGTCCTTATCATGCAAATTTTGAAACCATATTAAAAATCGATGATTGACATACCACAATAATATCGCCGAATATCTTTATTTAGTATCTTTCTGATCAAAACAGACTTCAAGTGCACACAGTTTACGAGACGGCGTTTATATAAAGATTTCTGCAACTGACCGCAAACTGACCTTGATACCTTGCGGATTGGAATGCAATGCATTACAGTCACTACGTTATTGTCAGTAAGACACAATGATCGCAACCCCTTTTGCGAACTCCGGTGATGAACTGTATATAAACTCTGACTTTCACAAAATGACCGCGTATTGACCCGAAACCTCGCGGGTTGAAATGCAATGCAAGTAAGTACTAAATATGACAACATAGCCTTTAGTTAAACGCTTTTGCGCTGGTAATTCTCTGAAAATAAAAGGTGAACGCACAAACTGTATTTATGTCGAAAATTGATTGTAAAACTGTTCTATCTATTGGGCCTTTTCATTAGAGATAAAATTGTTTCATGCAGTAAAACAGTGTTACAAAGACGCGGATATGTTTCCAATGTTCTGGTGTTATACTCAAATCAGCCAATGTAATAAATGAAGTGTATTCATTCGTACCTAGCCGCGGGAAATTTTATTTGAGTATTATTGGACACTTACAAAGGTCAAGTCAGGGTGAAAAGCTGGCTTATTCAGCTTACGCCGAAAAACGAAGATTTCGTCAACCTTCTCTATATGCGCTTATATAAATTGCACCTCTTTTGCCAACCAGTGGGCGGAGTCTAAACTTTGCAGGTGCGTGTGACGTCACGCGTTAACTCGTCTATTGGTACCACTTTCGTAAGACTGGTACGCTAAATAGGCAATAAAGAGTGCTAATCGATCAGCATCGATCCTTTCATCTCGATACTACATTAAACGGACATGATCTCACGTGAAACGTTTAGATTAATTGATTTTAACAATTGAAAACTACCATGGGCAGAAGATAAAGGGATCATTAATTTACCTACAAAATTGGACCATAGTCGAATCCTTGCAATTACGATCAATAATTATTGAAGAGATCCCCGGGCAATCAAGTCTCAGTGCTTCCACCATTTGTATCAGAGTCGGATGTTAAATAAGTATAGCCAGAGCATTTACAACCAGACCTCGCGAACATTTGCACATTTTCTACTCTAAATTTTGCATCTGCAAAATAAGCAGGTACAATAAGTTTATAAATAAACTAGAAATGGCGCGGCAGAGGCCGACGCGTATCAATTAGAAGTAAATTGTAGAAATGAAGAAATTATGGTAGACAATTTTGGATGGGCGTGGTCTATGTGGGCGGGGTGCCCCAGGGTTGGTAATCGGGCCATACATAGTTGAGATTGACGGTATTGTCTTAAGAGTGGTTCAGTATCAATTTGAAGTAAATCGGTGTTGAAATGAAGAAATTATAGTAAAAGGCAATTTTGGGTGGGCGTGGCCTATGTGGACGGGGCGCCCCAGGGTTGGTAATGGGGCCATGCATAGTTGAGATTGACTGTATTGTCATAAAAGAGGTTCAGTATCAATTTGAAGTGAATCGGTGTAGAGATGAAGAAAATATAGTACCGGGTGAAAGGCAATTTTGGGTGGGCGTGGCCTATGTGGACGGGGCGCCCCAGGGTTGGTAATGGGGCCATGCATAGTTGAGATTAACCGTATTGTCATAAGAGAGGTTCAGTATCAATTTGAAGTGAATCGGTGTAGAAATGAAGAAATTATAGTAAGAGGCAATTTTGGGTGGGCGTGGCCTATGTGGGCGGGGTGCCCCAGGGTTGGTAATGGGGCCATGCATAGCTGAGATTGACCGTATTGTCATAAGAAAGGTTCAGTATCAATTTGAAGTGAATCAGTGAAGAAATTATAGTAAAACTGCAATTTTGGGTGGGCGTGGCCTATGTTGTCGGGGCGCCCCAGGGTTGGTAATTGGGCCATGCATAGTTGAGATTGACCGTATTGTCATAAGAGAGGTTCGGTATCAATTTGAAGACAATCGCTGTAGAAATGAAGAAATTATAGTAAAATAACCTAAAAAAATGAGTGAAAATCTCTGACCCCAACCCCCATAACTTTTGACCCAGGGGTTAGATCAAAATTCCAAATAGTGCAGGGTCGCACATATGCTCATAGCTACCATGTGTGTAAGTTTCAAGGTTCCAGTGCGTATAGTGTAGGAGGAGATAGTGGCCAGGACGGACAGACGAACGGCGGAGATAACCACAATATCACACATGTTAACACACATGCCCATTCATGAAACGAGTTCATGGTAATTTTCATTTGAAGCCACCCAGTAAAGCAGTGATGTACGTAGATCAGGATGATTATCATGTATGAACAAGATCTGCACATGAACTTCATCTGAAGGGTTCAATTGATAAACAGGATCATGAAATTATTCATATTCAGAGTAACAAATGTTTATTGTTAAAAGTCCATGTAGTCCGTTTAAAGCCAATTCTGTCTAAGCTTGCTTCGAAACCGGTAAACTCTCGGTAGTCAGACAAGCAAGGTTGGAGATACGAAAGACATAATAAAAACACTGACATTAATTTCTTAAATTTATTAGAAAATCTAAAAAAAATCAGACAGTTAAGTACTTAAGAAAATGAATATTGCCAATTAATCACAAAGTAATCTTAGTAAGATATTTGTTCAAGCACATTTCCTACAAGCAATAGGAACTTATTTTAAAGCAAAGTTCTCATAGAAAATGAGCTATTCAAGAACACAAAGAATGCTTTAATATTCCTCCAATAAATAAATAGATTTTATGTGTAAACTCGTCCATGTTCTTGTTTTTAATAGCACACACAATTAAGCACACATGAACATATAGCAGTTAAAAACTTCTCTGCCCAGAACATGTTCTGTTTTTTCTTTCAGCTGTCCGATGACATGACAATTCTTTTCATACACAGTTGGTAGTAATTAGAACACTGTCATCACATGCAGTTCACCTGTAAAAGAAAACATAATACATCAACATCATTATAACCATTTAAACATTGAGATCAGGGTTGGCACCAATCGACCGCCCCCGGTTTTAACCGGCAGTTTTTACCGGTTAAAACCGCCCCGGTCAATACTCCCGAAGTGGTCATTACTGGTCAATACTGGTCGATTGAACTTTACCTCCAATTTTAATTTATATTTCATGCCTAATTAAACAATATTGATAATATAAATTAAACAGACATGTTGCCAATAATGTCTTAAGCTATTAATATCCACTATTTTATACCTGTTCATGCAATTTGTAGGCCAATCTCTCAAAATTTTGCAAATAAGTCAAAGCTGGTCAATTTGATTTTTCTGGTTGATTGAACATTTTTTCAATTCTAATGAATTATGATGCTCAGATAATTCTGTGCTTGATTCAACAATGTGTATGAGTTGTTCCTCATACCCCACTGTCCCCACAGTCTTCTAACAGTCTTCTCACCTATCAAGGTTGGGGCACTCAAAACTGATAATAGGGCCTTAAATGGCACCTTTTTGGCACAATCCTTACTTGTCATGTATTCTTGCATTGATTTCTTTAAATACTTTTTAAACAAAATAGTGAAAAAAACTTTAATTTTTATTGATATAAGAATAAACAAGGGACAAAATTGTCACAAAACCAGGTTTTCATTGTGAAAAAAAAATCTGATAAAGGGAGAAAACTCAAACTGAACTTTTGAAATGAACAAACAAAATTAACCCCCTTTGTAAGTTTGTTTTAAAAAAAAATCTATTTTTAGTCGTGGCGACCTTGACATTGGAGATATTGACGTGATTCTTTCGTGCGACACACCGTCCCATGATGGTGAACAAATGTGCCAAATGATTTTAAAATCTCACAATGAATGACATAGTTATGGCCAGAACAAGCTCATTTATGGCCATTTTTGACCTTTGAACTCAAAGTGTGACCTTGACCTTGGAGATATCGACGTAATTATTTCGCGCGACACACCGTCCAATGATGGTGAACAAATGTGCCAAATGATTTTAAAATCTGACAATGAACGACATAGTTATGGCCCGGACAAGCTTGTTCCGCCAGCCCGCCAGCCAGCCAGCCCGCCCGCATTCGCCAATCTAATAACCAGTTTTTTCCTTCGGAAAACCTGGTTAAAAACCTGGTTAAAAACATAATAAGAAATAATTATTAAAGAAAAAAATAATTGAAAAGAAGAGTAGACCCACAATTGGAAAACATTATTTGTTGGCAAAATCAAGAACTTTCATTGCTTATTCATTTGAATACCAATTGAACTTTTTAATATGAAAGGGGAAAAAACCCTCTTAATACAGAAAGGAAACAAGTTAGAAGTAACTATTAAATTAATAGCAAGTACAATGTAATCTTCTTGTGTGAGTGTAAGGGCAGATTTGCTTAATTTTCAATATCAGCAGGGTTTTTTGGGGGTTGTGGGGGAAGGGGCCTTTAGCCCTTATGTGGGGGAAATTTTACGTTGGATTTTCCACTTTGGGGAAAAATTGTGCGCGTGGGAATTTTCGTGGCGTTCCCCTTTTTGGGGGATTTGTTTACTTACTCTCTCATGATTACAATACATTTGTACATGTTTGCACTATATTCATAGTTTTTTTCATAATTTATTACATTTTGCAAGATTAAATTGAAATAGAATTGAGATATTATAATCATGAGACACATCTTTCTATTAAAAAAAAAATAAAATAAAAAAAAAAAAATTTTAAGGGGGAATTTTCGGTTCTGAAAAGGGAAAAAACAGCCTAGTTTAGTGGGGGAAGACGCTGATATTCGGCGTCTGTTTTATAAGGTAAAAAAACCCTGTTCAGAGACATAACACTGCATGCATTTTATTACCAACTAAGAGGCCAGATTTATAACCCTAGAATACACAAGAGTTCTGTTTGTCCATCTGCTTATCAAATAGATATATCAATAGATAAGTGAAATGCTATGGTACCTACAATAGTAATAATACTTTAGTAACAGATGTGATACACTGAGATAAAGATATTGCCTTAGTCCTTATGTATTTGAGGCTGTTTCCATAAATAATAAAGAAGTAACTTTTTACAGCTTTAAAGATTTTTTTTACAATAAATAACTCAGAAAAAGTTTATCAATTACAGAATAATTATTGATTTAATATAAAATGGCTCCTTTGTAATGTTTAAATGCTACAATTTTCAATCGACCAGTATTGACCAGTAAAGACCAGTAATGACCAGTTTTAACCGGGTATTGACCGCCGGCCCGGTCAATACTCAATTGACCGGTCAATACTCAATTGACCGGTCAATATGCCAACCCTGATTGATATTGCCTCCGCCATCAATATTATCAAACAATAGGTGGTTTTATGGCATAAACAAGTATAATATGCCCCAAACAACTCTTAAAGGCCTGAACCACACATTGTCACATACAAAATTTTAGTCAATCTGTCAAATTGACATGCTTTCTACCTGTGAATATTTCAAATTCCGTTTCAACCATTTTGTCTGACGCTGTACAAAATCTTAAGTCAAGCATGTATTTTTTTCAGCTTTGTCTATTTAATAGGTTTTGCAAGAGTCCAATGTAATTTAGTAAAATTTCAGAATACATAACATCATGTTAGTGATATTTTTTCCTTTAAAGTCTCCAAGAAATAGGTTCTTGTTTAACAAAAATTCTTGTTCCCTCAAGCATTTTGGTTTAGCTGGAAGTATCTTGACATGCTTACTTTATTATCTATTTTGTTTGTTTAACCCTTTAACACTTAGATATGTATTTTGACGCATTTGTACATGTAGTCCCTTAAAAAGTTTATTTAATTATGTAGTCCCTTAAAAAGTTAAATTTAATTAAAGCCCTTTCTTACTAAATTCAAGTTTTAAAGACTTCATTTCCAACCCTTAGATACTGATGAGCAGCAAACAACATTAAACCTGAACAGACTGCGAGTTGCTCGCAGGCTGTTCTGGTTTTATGCTGTTTGCACATAACCATTTGTACTTTGCTTCTGAGTGGGAAAGAGTTAAAATAAACAAGGCTATTGTCAAGCAATATGGTCCCCTACCGGCTCAACCATTGTCAGAAACTCCACAATTTTCAGGATTTTATTTTTATTTTTTGGTTGCCATAGCAACCACAATTTTTGACATAGGAACAAAATGAAATGACGTGCATAATGTCCATATTGCCATCTATCCATGTTGCAAGTTTCATGAAAAAATATGAAAAACTTTTTAAGTTATCACAGGATCCAGAAAAATGTGACGGACAGACAGACATACTGACACACAGAGCGCAAACCATAAGTCCCCTCCGATTTCACCGGTAGAGGACAAAAACTTATTACCACATAATTAAGTGTGATAAACATCATCCAGTTTTTAGAGCAACAGATACAATTTTGCCAGAATAGAAGAAACAACTCAAATCATTTTTAAAATGAATTAATTCTGTACTAAGTGATTTAATTGTTTACTTGCAAATGTCAACCCATTCACATCAACTGTTTGTAGGAAACACCCAAACTGAACAGGAATTGAATGCAAAGTCCACAAGTATGCTAACTGTTTTCAACCATTTAACTTAAAAACATAAAACATAAGTCATATTAAGTCTGTTCTCATAGTGAACTGTTAAAATTATAAATTAAACACGACATAATCCCAATTTGTTGAGATTTTTTTTAGTATTCCGTAAAATCCTAGATGCTAAATTAATTGAATAAATGGTATTTTAGAAATGGATTTTATGCCATACACACTTTATCTGGTGCTCTGAGTTTCCGTGACACATTGACTAAGCCCATGTCCTACTTACAATGTCATCAATCTTCATGATGCTGCGGACGGTCTCAGAGGCGAGGTGAATGGCTGACTGGGACACCAACAGGGGCTGGACCACGTTCTCCTCTAGGATGTTAGTGATGGCCCCCTGAAACAGGCACAGAATGGGATATAAACCACAAATAAATATTGAGCAATCTATCAATTAAGCTGTGCTCTGGGAAAATGGGGCTTTATTCATGTACCAATAGTGTTTTCCAGTTTTGCAGCCTCCACAGGGTAATCAGGGACAACACTTTTGCTTTTATCGCATTTTTCATTTAAAGGAGATCTCTTAGCAAAAATCCCATTTTTACAGAGTAAGGGTCAATTATAGGGCAGTGATAACCAGGGATAATGAAATATTACTTATAACAGCCTCAGGGGTGGCGAAATCTCAAAAAACTATACTTGTCCACGGACAACCATTTAAGAAATTTAACTTGCCCGTTGCTGAACTACACTTGTCCGTTAATGTTTATATAAATGATAAACGCATTTATTGATTAATGTTAAATAATGTGGAATATATCAAAAAGAGTATGATTTGCTTGTTTTGTTTATAATTGTATTTCAATGGTACATTCATTATAGCAGTATATTATAAACAATATAAAGACTATCTCAAACTTTAAAACTTGCGAAGCTAGTGTTATTAAAACATGTGCTAAAAATAAGTACATTGTAATCTTAACAAATTAAACTAGTCCAATATGTGGACCTCATCAGACTAAGGCTCCGCTACTGGTAGCAATTTGATTATATAAACTGGTAACCATTGAAAATCTGTTAGCCAAGTTTCTTGAAAAGTTCTGGTGCGTTTACTTAAATCATATTTGTTATCATAATCTTTCTTAGATTTTGGGCGGTGGGCTGCTCAAAGCTTCGGGATTCTGCTCCGTTGTTGAAGATTGAAAAAAAAAGTTTCATCTTTACCATTAAAGTCGTCTTAAATAACAAGGTAGACCGTGTTTTGATTATCTTAGATTGATACTTTTTATTTCCGTCTGATTGTAAAAATAAAGAAACCAGTCTGTACACTGTCTAACAGTCGGGCCGAATGTTGAAAATACGGCATGCTCCCGGTCTCTTATAGAATAAGGGAGATCACTGCGCAGGAAAGTGCACGTATTTTAGCTTGATTGCTCCGCAAATAGCACTGACAATGTAATCGCGTGTCAACATCCGGTTTTGTAAAACTTATTTACGGCTTTAATACAATGTATTTTTGTATACCTGGACGCGACTTTTAAAAAACTTGCTGTCCACGGACAACTTAATTGAAAAAAGTCAGTTGCCCAGACAAGCAAATGTACGACTCGGGCAACTCGGACATTTGATTTCGCCACCCCTGAGCCTGGATTATGTGTTTAGGATACGGTATGATTGGATTTGACAAGCTGCTTGAAATCAGTGATACACATGAGGACAATGTCCCATTGAAATCAGTGATAAACATGAGGACAATGTCCCCAAGCCTTGAACTGGTTTATTGTGTATTTGGCTTGAATGTTTTGTGAACAAGAGCACCGCATAACGGGTGCCACGCTCGGCTGCGAAAGCTTGTCAGATTATTTTTTTTTAGAGGTCACAGTGACCATGACCTTTGACCTAGTGACCCAACAAGAGATGTGTTTGTCAGAAACACAATGCCCCCTATAGCGCCACTTTGAAATAAAATTGCTATTTATCGTTTGGCAGGTATAGAAATCATCTCCCTTTAAAGCTTATTACTTCCGTTGAATTTTGTCCAATCAAACCGTGGTGGTGGTGGGGGGGGGGGTCTCACAGTCAATTATGACCATGTCAGACATCACTGACAACCAAGGCCTGTGGTTTATCAAAGAGATCATAGCCAGAGTTGATCATGTGTCTATGGACATAAGTCCACAGGTATGTAATGAACATCAAAGAAATTATAATTATATCATTTAAAAAAAATCATTTGAGTTATAAATAATCAAAATAATAAATCTGTACAGTAACTGTGAAAAGAACTTCAATTCTTGGAAAGGAAATATATAATATGGGATTTATAATTATATAAATTACTTCCCTTGAAAATAATTGCCTCTTACAAATCTCTATTTTTAGTAGCAAATAATAAAAAGCCAATACCGTGACTGTGATTGACCACTCGAAATGTGCAGCTCCATGAGATACACATGAATGCCAAATATATAAAGTGGCTATGTTCAATATTGAATAATTTTCTCCTTTTTTAAAGCTTATTACTTCCCTTAAATTTGTATTTTTTACCGTAGACCGTAAAGGATGACCTTGACCTTTTACCACAATGTGTTTGTCAGAAACACAATGCCGCCTACACGGCCGCTTTGATTTATTTTACAAAAATATATAAGTTGGCAGGTCAGATAACTATGTCCATTTAAAGCTTATGACTTCCCTTGACTTTGTTTTTTCGACCCTAGACCTTGAAGGATGATGTTCACCTTGAAATTTTACCACTCAAAATGTGCAGCTCCATGAGATACACATGCATGTCAAATATCAAGGTGCTATCTTCAATATTTAAAAAGTCATGGCAATGTTAAGGCTTTAGCACGACGCCTACGTCGGACTACGAGCTGGCTATGACAATAGCTTGGGTTTTCTCCGAAAACAGAATTGCTAATAAATATGGAAAAAGAACATGGTTTTGAAAAATGTAAAAAGTATGAGGTTTTAACCACCTATACTTTGCAATGACCATTCCAAGGCGATGACCCCAGTTATATTCATAATTAACCAAGGATTTTTTTACCCAAATGGGAAAAGTACCTGTTCCAGCCAAATTGGGAAAATTGTGCGCGAAAAAACATGTAATTGGGAAATTTGCGTCATGAAGTCTTCATATTGGGGAAAGTGGTGTATTTGAAAAAAATTGCTGTTAACAGTTTATGGTGTACTTGTTCTTTTTGTCTTGTACATTTTTGTGTGTGACTCACTGTTTGGCAAGTGAATCCTTGCCTTTAATCAAGACCACATGTTTTGAAAGAGGTTTCTCTTTAGCTGTTGAAGCTGAAGATTCATTGTGTGCTTATTTGCTTGGAATCTCAGATTTGTGAATGAGTGTGAAGCATTTTGTTGGTTTCAAGTTATAAAAAGTCTGGCTTATTAAGTTGAATGGCTAATTTCAGTAACTCATTATTACACTTTACTTATTACAACATTAATATTTCTACAAAGCTATCTACCACCCCTACCTTCCTAACGTTGATGCCAGCAGTAGTCTCCCCCTGAGCGTGCCTGTTTCGGAGCTCGGTTACCGTGGAGATGGGGTTAAGGCCCGCATTCTCGGCCAGTGTGAATGGGATCACCTCAAGGGCCTCTGCAAACTCCCGGAAGCAGTACTGCTCCATACCTGTGAGAGAGTTTGCATAGTCCATCAGCTTTAAGGACAGCTCAATCTCTGGGGCGCCCCCACCAGCTATCAGGGCCCTAGGGGAGACAAATCATGTGTGATTATGTTAACCATTCTCCACTCAGATGCACATTTTAACGTGTGTGTAGTCACTAGTCCTTCACAAAATCTAATTTTACTTCTCTTTAACTAGATTTAAATTTTCAAGTCTTCACTTCAACCCTACGGTTTCTGATAAACAGCAATTGCATTAAACCTGAACAGATTGTGAATTACTTGCAGGCTATTCTGGTTTAATGCTGATTGCATATTGCAATTTTCATTTTGCTGCTGAACAAGAAAGGCTTTATGAAGATAATGTGAGCACGAAGTCTGAATTAAAAATATTGTACAGTTTGTCAACCAGTTCCGGATAATCAGCAGTTCCGATTAATTTGTATTTAATCATCCATCATGCCTAGTGTTTTTCCCAGGCCGTTTTAGAGTGGCGCAGCGCCATGCCCTTTTTTGTAGCGCCACGCTGCCCCCTTTCAAAGCCATTTAGCGCCACGCTGCCCTTTCGAAAGGCTGCCGCCCTGCCCTTTCATGAGCACCCGCTGTTTTCCCCCTTATTGATAACATCTTTATTGCCCCTTGACAAAACTTCTAAGCCGACTAGCATAAGATTATGGCGCCAAGGCAGCGAAGATTCGCGCGGTTGTGAATCAGTAATGTTTGAATAACCCCGTGTCAATATCAATCGATAATGTCAGAGGCTATATTATACCAAGCGAACTTATCGGTCGGTGTTGTGTACTCCTCCACGATATAATCGTGGACTGTTACTTCGGAGACTTTTGATGAATTATTAAAAACTCAATGTTATCCTCGTGGAAACAAAATTGTGCATTTCATGCATAATTGAGTTATATCAAAACATATATTTTTACGCATATTAACATTAAAAAACACAAACAAATTAATTCTTAATCGTTATCGTCTTTAAGATAATTAATTATTTAAATAATTACTGAGACGTATACTAATAAAACAAAACGCATATTAGGCTGACATATTTTACGATTTTACGTTGCTTTGCGCACCTTTCGCTTAAATCATTTTAACAAGATGGCGGACATACAGAATTAAATTGTGACTCGGCAAAAATGGCAAATAATGTTGTAAATGATCGAATTAACGATGGAGATCATACATTTAGAAGGAATTAACAAAATGTCTGTAATAATCAACGACGCATACAAATGTTTTAGATAGCATCAACACATTTATTTGTAATCTACTCAGTGGATGTATGTCACGGAAACGAGTGTTTGCATATTGTTAGCGATCAGTTTACTCCCAATGTTAAACATCTGACAAGGGTATTGATAGAAAATGGGATAAGACAAACATGGTTTTATTTATATGTGAGTGCATCTGTGTATAATCAGATTCATATGCATATGTTGCTTTATTATGTTTGTCGTGCTGAACAGTGTATTGAAACAGCATGGAACTTAAACGTACATTGCAAGGTAAATATATTAATTTAAATCAAAGTAAGTTCAAAACATCAATTACCAGTAAATGTGCTTGTTTATATTTAGTTTTTTTCCCACAACTGCCTCTGATACGATTACATGTTTCTCCCTAACTCAGGTAATAACGGAACGTTTTTGCCCCTTTTTGCCTAAACTGTGCGCTAAAATGCCTTTTTGAAAGTAATGCGCCATGCCCCTATGCCCCCCTGGGAAAAACACTAAATGCCCCAATAAAATAAAAATTATAAGTGTCTAAGGTATACATTCGGTGAAGGAATAAATTGACAAAGTTTAAGCAAGAAAGCTTTTGTATTATGCTTACAGGGGGGATAAATGCAGCAAAACGTTATCTGGAACTGATTGAATTAGTGATATTTTGAAATCTGCATATGGATATAGAAGGCTCTATAATTTTTCAAATTAACATTTTGATGATTGAAAACAAATGCCATGACAATGTTTTGAAATACCAATTCTGTAAATTGAATGATTTTTAATAATTTTCCGAAAGGTGAACTTTAATTGGCTATTTTTGACAAAAAACTGCATATGCCGCCTAGCCTAACCTGTTATCATAAAAAAATTAATTGTACCCTTTAGTTTTACATCTTCTCACATCGACACTAAATCCCAAAAGAAATTATTGTGGTCAAAAGAATAAACGTTTTTTGCCAGGTGATTCTAAACTGGTTGACTGACTGTACCACTTAGCATGCTTGCAACATTTGAGCATTAACTTCTATTTGTTAAATATATGAGATTCAGTCTTACATGAACTGATGAATGTTTGTAGACATGCAGCCTGCATATTACTGAATTAAGTGATTAAGATGTGAAACAGAACAAGACTCTTTCCAGTTAATTTAAAACAACATAAAGACTCAAAATCAACAAATATTTCGTACAATATTTCGAAAATAAAAAGAACACATAAAGCATCAATGTTCCTTATAGCAATGGCCAAAATTTCAACGCTAGATTTGGTCTGGTAACATAGATTTAACAAAAAACAAAATGCTCTTTTTTGTTTTTCTTGGGACAATATATTCCATGTTAATTTTTTGTCACAATATCCAAACATTCACGAGCGAACGCAAGACTGGCTTTGGGCAGCTTCATAAGAACAACGTATTGATGAGCACTACCTCATGCTTCCTAAGCTGCCGGAAGCCAATCTCGCTTTTGCTCCTAAGTGTTTGGATATCGTAGCCAAATTTCACATGGAATATATTGTGACACAAATAATAAACAAGCAATGTGTTTGTGAAAAAATATGTCCCCATATATACGACCTTTGACCTTGAAGGATGACCTTGACCTTTCACCACTCAAAATGTGCAGCTCCATGAGAAATATCAAGTTGCTAGCTTCAATATTGCAAGTGACATTAAATGAGCGATTTTGACCCATATATTTGACCTTTGACCTTGAAGGATGACCTTGACCTTTCACCACTCAAAAGGTGCAGCTCCATGAGATACACATGCATGCCAAATATCAAGTTGCTATCTTCAATATTGCAAAAGTTATGGCAAATGTTAAAGTTGGGGCAAACAAACAAACAAACCAACAAACAAACCAACAGACAGGGCAAAAACAATATGTCCCCCACTTTAGTGGTGGGGGACATAAAAAGAGCATTTTGAATCGCATTACATCTATGTTACCAGACCACATTGTACCAAATATTATTTGATTTGGAGTATTTATGGGCTTTTAAGAGACACCAAACAGACAGTACACAAACAAGTCATAATCTAAACTGCCTGTTATAAAAAGCCCTTGTATGCAGGTCTTGGTATATTTGCAGCTGAGTTCGCCACTGGTTTACCTCTTTTTGACGAGGCACCTGATGACACAGAGGGCGTCATGCAGTGACCGGTCAGCCTCCTCTAGGACCAGTTTGTTGGAGCCTCGGATCAGAACAGTCACCGTCCGGCCCGGGTTGGTTATCCCAGTGATCTGTAACAGATGAAAAGTGACTAAACCTTTCCCACTCAAAAGCAAAGCGATAATGGCTATGTGCAATCAGCATAAAACCATAACAGCCTGAAGATGACTCGCAGTCTGTTCAGGTTTTATGCTGTTTGCTGCTCATCTGTATCTAAGGGTTTGCAATGAAGCCTTTAAAACTTGAATCTACAGTCAAACCTGAATTCAGCGGTCAGTCAAGGGAAATGACCGTTGTCCACACGTGACCGCTGAATTCGGATCACACAGAGCTCACTTGCTATAACACGCAAACTTTTTCCACATTCAAACAGTTTCAAACACTTGACTCGCTCCTCTAATGTGAGGAACTTACGTTTACCACTCATTGTTATTCCGTGATTTATTATTCCGCTTGCTTTAAAAAAATGTTGTGTACGCTAGAAAGCTCTTTAAAAGAATGATCCGAAAATGTTATTTTTAAATCGAAACTCAATGTTGTAAGTACAATGTACTAATTAGTGGTCATTTATTAGCGATAATTACTTTAAACGTGTCACAAGCTCTAACATATTTTCTTTTGAAGATACCCCCACAATTATCCCCGGAAAAGAAACCTTCTCAACACCTTATTATTTGTTTACTCTCAGCGGGCGGCTATAATAGTATCAAAGACAATTACCGCTTTCAGAAACTTTAACCGCAAAATAGACGGACACATGTGTTTTTAATTTTCGCGACTCGAGAAGACTGACGCTTGACCGTTGATTTCAGATAAAACATGCATTTTGGAGTGAAATATAGTGGCTGTTGGCCGTTATGACCAGGTGGCCGTTAAATTCAAGTGTAATATAGACTGTTTTTCGTAGGGGGGATTCCAGACTGACCGTTGTCGGCAGGTGACCGGTAAATTCAGGTGACCGTTAGGTCAGTTTCGACTGTAGTAAGAAATGTCTTTAATCAAACCTAACTTTTTAATGCACTACAAATGCGTCAAAATACTTTTTAAAGGGTTAATAAAGCCTTGTTCTGGGCTTAATGCAAGTGCGTAAAGTGTCATTCCAAATAAGACTGTGCAGTCTGCACAGGCTCATCAGGGACAACACTTTCCGCTCTTATGGAATTTACTGTTTCAAGGAAGTCTCTTCTATGTGAAAATCCAGTTAAGGCAGAAAGTGGGGTCTGTGCTAAGATTTAGAATGACACCACGCACATGCATTCAGTCCAATCATTTCCAGATCAAGGCTTTATCAATCATATCAGTGAAACAAATGCATGTGACAGATGATAAAAATCTTCATACAAACTATAACATTTTGTTCCCCATTATAAAGAAAAATATGGGTTTTGTTTAAAAATAGTGAGCTTATCTTGATCAAATGCAGTTTGATTGCTAATAAATGTATGTTTAAATGCTAACATAAATGTAACAACATGAAAAAGCAAGACAGCAATGTTTAAAACTCAGACCATTTTTTTAATGACAAATGTTCATAACTTTCATGAAGATTTTACTATAAATGTGACTTCACGACTGTTAACAAGGCTTTACTAAAGCCAAGGAAAACTGACCCAACCCACTGGAGGACATATTTTTCAACTGCCTGGAAAGATTTTATAAATTGGCTGAGATATCATTAGAGCAAATATTTTGACCAAGTTTAAGGAAGATTGGAGAAAAACAAATTTTTAAAATAAAATTCATTTTAATTATTAAATACTTACCTGTTATCGTATGCTTATACTTTCCAAGGGGAAATAACTCATCCGGAATTTTAACTGGGAATCCGCCACCTCAATACCGTAATACAGGCCAGGTTAAACATAGTGCAATGCAACCTAGCCAAAAATCGGTAACCAACCCTCAATATTCTTTCAATATATATACAAAAATATTAATCGAATAGCAGGGTGGGAGGTGGGACTTACCGATAACAGGTAAGTATTTAATAATTAAAATGAATTTTATTTAAAAAAATTGTTTTAATGTCATAAATACTGACCTGTTATCGTATGCTGATTTTGCAGCTGCGGTGGGAAGGTTCGTATATATTTTCCCAACACAGTAGAACCCATAAACAGGGTTATCAGCTAATGATATCAAGTAATCTTCGTTAAAACGGTATTAATTATGACTTCTCGGACAGAGTAATATGTCTATGTCGTAAAGAAGACACTACCGTTAGTGAAACCACAACAAGCCCAAACGTATACAAATTGTATTGTTGGCACTTCAGAAAACGAAGATAAAAGATGACAAGGTGGTCGGATTCCTCCAGTAAACAGCTTAGAGCACGTCAAAAAGTGGGGTGTGATTAATATATGCCCACAAAACAGACAGAGCTCTTAATTCATGCGGTCAGATCCTAAAAAGGAATGAATCCTTAGATAGGATAAGATTAACTTTCCTTAGTCGAGGTCTAACCACGAGAAATAGAAGCCGCAGACACATCTCCCCCCCCCCCTTTTTTGGGGAAATGAAGAGTGTCTTTGAGAACCTCGAATGGACTTCTGACTAACACTGCTGAGATAGAACTTCAAAGCCCTGATTGCCCAAAGAAGTTTATCCTCATCTTCATGACTACCAGTTTAAGAAAAACTTGGAAACTTGAAGGTAGAAGCCATATAGAGGACTTGATATTAAGCAAGGAATCCTGGCTGACACAACAAAGTGAAAACGACAATAGATCCAACTGGAATTGGTCGTATTCAACAGAAAAAGCATGAATTTCACTTCTCCGTATGGTAAAAGCCATAATAAGAAGGAAAACCGTCTTAAAATTATATTGGAACTGTTAATAAGCCTGATGAAAAAGGTTCATAGGGAGCTCATTAAGCATCCCAACATGTAACACAAGTCAAAACCGCTTAAGAAGGTAAAGGAACGAAAAACATAGTGTTGACGTTCCATAGTTTGGATCAGTTCCAAAATAGGTAAGACAGCACAGAGTTGCGATGACTTACACAAAACAAGGTATACGAAAGCATAATCTCTATCCTTTGATGAAGAAAAGAACAAATTTCTTATCATCAAGAAAAATATGAGAAAAACCTCTATGTATCTAGCAGAGTGATTAAGGTAATAACTATGCTCTCAAATACCCAGTAAACAATGAATTTCCATAGAACCTTTATACAGTTCTGATGGAATTATCCTTGCACAAGTAACAAGGATTGAAACTATAACAGAAAAACGTTCTTCTGTAGAGATAACTAAAAGTTATGAATGGCCAGACATGTAGTGGCACATGTTTGGATCAGTAAAAATATGTCTCTCTGAGATATGATATTTGACCTTTGAAGAAGTTTCCTGAAAATAATTGTACAGGAGACTTAAAAGGTCGTAGAACCATAATCCCATGGTTCATTAAGTATATTGCATGACATTATGGCAAAAACTCAGTTATTGCAAAAACTCACCAAGAAGGCAAGATATTCCAGTTTATGTCAATGGACGAATGTATAACAATCGCACACCCTGCTGGATCGATTTCTGTGAACTGCATTATTGACGTTGTTCAGCATACCGGTATACACTGCGATATACGATCGCATAACGCTAATAACTAGCGTTTGATGATAAACAACATTCTTTGATATACTATGTACACCATGCAACTCGTCTGCAACTTCACTGCCGCGCATGCGCAATTACATTATTGAACCCAACGGAAAAATAATTCGAAAGAAAGAACTGCAGGACAAAACGTCCAACAGAGCGTTGAGACGACCTGGTATGAGAAAGACGATAGAGAAAATTTGTTGTTCTTGCAAAGAACTAATAAGTTCCTGATTTCCAGTTACAAGGAGTGATAATATGATCACCTCCGTGTCTGTAAGTAAACCACGACCGATGTGTGATAGTTGAAACCATCACAAAGGAATCGTGAAAAAGTGTTGTAAATGAAAAACAGCTAAAAAGAATTTTCGCTTTTCAAGATGTAGATGTGCAGGTGATATTCGTTAGGATACCACATAATTGAGAAAATCAAGATACGTTGTTCTATGTGATCGTCCATAACCTTCTCTGCTCACATCTGTATAAGATGTAAGGAAGGTTGTGGTAGAATAAACTATATTCTTGCCAAGATAATCTTCTAGTCTAGACACCACTGAATAGTGGTAAATAATGACAAAAAGATGGAATATCTGTGTCATTAAATAATCCCGAGATTAATACAATTATCTTAAAAATAAAGCTGAAACGGACGTAAGAAAAGACGTCTCAGCAGAAGGACCGGTGACCGGACCGGTAAATACCGACCGGTGACTGGAACCATTTGTCAAGGATGGGTGTGCAAAGAAACAACGGCAAGCCGAACTTTCCCACTCCAAACACACTTGAAAATTGGTAGAATAGGACAGTGTTTAACACTTATAAGTTTATGACCTATCTACAGAATATAGCCTCTTCTTTAACCAATAACAGGCGCCTTTAAAATCCTGGATAATACAGGTCGCGAAGTCATCGATTTGCGAAGTACGGAAATATGATTGATAGTGGTACCTCCGGAATCGGAGGTGTGATGGCAGAAAAAGGTGAAAACCCTAGGGGTAACCTTAAGCGGGTCCACGCTTGCCGGTAGAATGCATGGAAGTCTTAAATTCTGACTTGATTAATCCATTTACTTCAAGACTTCTAACCGGGAAAAATTCCGAAAGGAATACGACCAGTTATAGGAAGATGGCCTGTTATGGCCAGAAGTGTAATAGAAAAATAACTTTAAGATGAGGTCCCTCCAGATCCTAGGATCTAAGATCTGAGTTCAATAGGTCCTAAGCCATCTACAAGACTGTAGCCGCTATGCGGTCAATCTGATAGGCAATCCTATGTATCAGAACTCTTGTTGATTCCAGTAGCTTGAAAATATGCACTGCCGTAGGAGCAATAGAAAAGCAGAAGTCGATACAAATGTCTTCTTGCTAATCCTGCTAGCGTCATTAATGTGTCCCAACTGTTCCGTGACACTGACTGCAAAGTCTGTAGCCGACAGGTAAAGGCGGTTAAAACAATTCATCCTTCGGGTCTCGAACATAAATTAATAGAGGTCAAATAGTAATGTTCGACCTCAATGCTAGTCTCTGAGCCCACTTCAGCCGATCTATCTGCAAGACCAGTAGTCTGCATGTAGCCGGTTGAGATAGAAGTACAAATAACAGATATAGCATGATTTGGTAACCGTCGCCAGTAGAACATCAGTATTGAAAAACACAAAAAGTCATGTAGATTGTTGAATCCATAAAATATAGTATTCAATACAATCATAGCCAGGGGTATACAACTATGTAATGTAGACGATACCCGTGATACTAAAAATTGACCGATGAAAACACAGTGGAATACCGGTAATTGGTAACTGGTGACCAAACCGGACCGGTCAATGACCGGTAACTGTAGCCCGGTGAACGGACCAGTCATAATATGACCGGTGACGTTACCAGTTAAAGACCAAAAAATGGTGGAATCCATATGGTCTGTTATCAATGTCAAGCACTGCTCGGAAAAGAAGATCGTGCCAAAAAAATCCAATCCGATGGCGATGAGACATCACTTATTCTGACCGGTGATCAGTGATCGGTGATATGACCGATGAATGGTGACCGATGTCCGGTGATCGGTATAATATAACTGCGTCAGAATGGAAATATCTGGTGCAGAAGAATGACCATCCACGAAGTCATCTGATAATGTTAACCGGAAAACAACGGTAGATTATCAGTATTAATAGGCATAAGTGTCCTTGTAGTCGTAGTGGAGAAAAGAACAGCTTATCCCGAAGCCTGAATGTTAAACGAACTAGTGTTCGTATACAACTACGGCCCGGTGACTGCAACATGTGTGGATGCCATAAGAAGAACCATCACACGTGGAATGGAGACATGATATTCCTAAAGGAATAAAATGGAGAACGTCGATATGACCAGTAGGTTTATTAACGCCTACGTGAGAAGTGGCGACATCCATATAACTTCGATGCCGAAATATTGTTCGGCTACGCTGGAAATATTGTCTTCTACAATATTGTCTCCGTGAGCATTGACATGATCGCTTACGAGCGTATCAACGCCGAGAACTGCTCAATGAAGGAGAGGTATGTTCGATAACTATCCAGTGGTGCTCAATGCAGTCCGCTGATGTCTACGTGAAGGTTGACGACGTACTCATTTCCTGCGATGTCGAGATCTGGATCGGCCGAGATGTGAATCGGCTGCGATGAGACCGAGATCTTCTAGAATAACGTCTCCGTGAGTGACGACGTGATCGCTTACGAGAGCCGCGACGCTGAGAACTGCTCGACGAAGAAGAGCGTGTCCGATGTCTAATCCTTGATGAAGACGATGTATTCAACGAAGAATAAGAGAATAATTCAATGAAGAAGACCGAGTTCTTCTTCTTGACCGATGACTGGTGTTATCGGTGGCAGGCCTAACTGATGACTGTTGACCGGTGACCGGACCAGTGATCAATGACCGGACCGGTGACATGACCGGACCGGTGATCAATGACCGGACCGGACCGGTGACATGACCGGACCGGTGACATGACCGGTGACCGGACCGGCCGGTCAGACGTCGATCAATGGTCCGTGATCAACGTCCCCGGTGACGTACCGGTCATATCATGACCAGTGTTGTCACCGGATAATGACCGTATGGCGGATGCCAAATGGTCCGGCATTGGTCGATGTCCTTGACCAATGCCATCGGGCAAAGACCGGCTGACGGGTGTCGCCATATGGTCTGATGTTGACCGACTGTCTAAGAGACTTAGCAAAGTACGGTCGCGATCGTGCCCGATACCCGGTGACTGATACTGCAACTATCATCCATGATCTGCGAAGTCACCGGGTATTTATCCACTCTTGTTTCTGCGACCATCATGTAGTCGAATATATGAAAAACAAGAGCAAAGCATATTCAACCATAAACTGGTCACACACCAGATTATCATACGGCACATAAAATCATTATTTGACCATAATGAAATTATAATAATACTGCCGTAGATCATAAATTAAACAAAAGTTTAATTCAAAACAGATGAAAAATAAAATGACGATCAATTAGATTGTCATACGGAACGTTAAAATCATTATTGCACACAATGGCAAATGATAAACAATCTGTCAATAGAAGAACACGCTTTGCACGATCTCGTAACGCATTAGAAGAACATGCTTTGCACGTTCTAGCAATGTATTAGAAGAGCACGTTTTGCGCGTGGTCGTTCGCGCCTGAAAACACCCAGCATGGTAGAAATAAACCATTGTTCGATAAAAACAAGCATGGCTTACCTTTTACCAATGAAACAAAATCCATTAAATCCACACAAATTAATCCGAATGAGAAATAAAAAGATACATAACACCATTTATCTAATCAAAACCCCAATCAACCAAGTGAAAAACAATATTTTAATTCAGAGCCGTAAAAGACACGTATACACCTGGTTGATCCGGAAAGAATATTGAGGGTTGGTTACCGATTTTTGGCTAGGTTGCATTGCACTATGTTTAACCTGGCCTGTATTACGGTATTGAGGTGGCGGATTCCCAGTTAAAATTCCGGATGAGTTATTTCCCCTTGGAAAGTATAAGCATACGATAACAGGTCAGTATTTATGACATTAAAAGTGACTTCTAAGGTGTTAAACAGCTTTATTTAAGTTTGACCTAGTGACCTGTCTTTTTTTTAATTCACATGACCCAGTTTTGAATTCCACTATGATTCATTGGGACAAATATTCTGACCAAGTTGCATAAAGATTGGACATTAAATGTGGCCTATAGGCCTAGTGTTAACAGATTAAACTACAACCAAATAAATACGGAAAACTACCCCACCATTTGCTGCCATGCTTTTCAACAAACTGGAACCATTATTGAACTCCGCCAAGATATCTTTTGAAGAAATGTTCAGACCAAAATCTTGAAGATTGGACAATAAATGTGGCCTCTAGTGTTCACAATGTAAATGTTCATGACCAACTACGGACAAAAAGCAATCACAAATGCTCACCATGATCCCATCATGCACAGGTGAGCTAAAAAGTAGAGCTTTAATCAATACATGACTCTATCCACTTCAGCCATGTTCAAGATAATGTATAGATATGTATAGAATGTATAGATAACTGGGGATGAATAACTTTTTTCAAATCATCTCCTTAGGACATATTTTGAGTTTCAACTTAATTGTTTAAGAAATATGGAATAAGTTCTCTGTTTAACCTCATGCTATTTCATATGGACAAACCAACTAAATTTTGGTAAATTTGAGCGCTAACTTCTACTGGCTAAAAACATGAGATTCAGTCTGAGTGAATGCTTGTAGTCATGCAGCTTGATTTCTACTGAGGTGAAACAGATTACCGGTAAGTATGTTACCAGTACATTGAAGAAACACCACAGACAGTACATAACCCAGTTAGTAGATACCTTACCTTGACAATCTTGCTGGCCCCGGTGTGGATCTCTTCTACAAGTTCAGCTGTGCCCAAGGATTCAGCAACAAAGTGATCCAGACTGGCTATTGGACGACAGTTCAAACTCTGCAACCATATAGTCAGCCATTTGTGAAAACTTCAAGTAAAAATTTATAACGACTATTGTGCAAATTTTACTAAGTATATTTATATTTAATAATAACTAATAAGTTACATAAGAGATAAATACAGATAAATCTAAATAATATCTGAGCATGTTTTATGTAGTTCTCCAATATGAAACTCTACTTCCCTAATAATGTTTCAATATATTTTTCATTTTTTCTTTACAACAGGATTTATTATTTTGATGATCACTTAGACATCATTTACAATATCACTTATAATTGTTCTGTTAATAGTAATGTAATGGTTTTAAGATCTTACCTTACAAACAAACTCTATATCTTCCCTTTCAATATCTTTAACCACCATGATTTTCATTTTTGCTAGGAAATGAAGTGCTAAATCACTAACAGCATCTCTGAAAGTACAATATTTAAACTAGAGTGCTAATAATAATAAGGTTTTACTATATCCATATAAAAGAAAAATGCCCCAACCCCTGGTGGCCATGTTTTTCAACCAACCAGAATCATTTTGGAACTTTACCAAGATATTATTTTGGGATGAATCTTCAGACTAAGGTTCATAAAGATTGGACAATAAATGTGGCCTCTAGAGTGTTAACAAGGTTTTACTATAGCCATATTAGGAAAATTGCAACGCCCCCCCTGGAGGCGATGTTTGTCAACCAACTGTAACCATTTTCAAACTCATCCAAGATATTGTTGAGACGAATCTTCTGACCAAATTTCATGAATATTGGTCAATAAATGTGGCCTCTATAGTGTTAACAAGGCAAATGTTGAAGCTGCACTACGCACGACGAACAAAAGATCACAAAAGCTAACCATGAGCACATTGTGCTCAGGTCAGCTAAAAGTGATGAGCTTTGACACAATGGGTACTGGACAGGAACATATATAATTTCATGAAATTCTTGGTGGTATTTTGGCTATGGCATTCCTCTAACCAAACAAGTCTTTTCTCATCAATCTCAAAAGTGACCTTCGGGATTTAATATATGTTAATGATTCACTGCTGTGTACTTAAAAAATAAATTTATCACTATGTGAATGAGTAAACTTAAGTGCTAAAGTCAACATGTTTTTCAATCGGATTCAACTTACTTCCCAAAACTATTAGCAGAACAGCTGGGTCCAGAGAAAAGACCAACTTTCAGTTATCCAAACTGAAAGTTGGTAGGCCCTTTCCCAGTTTAGAACCAAAGTGAAAATGGCTAAATGCAAACAGCATAAAATCAGAACAGCCTGCAAGTAACTCGCAGTCGGTTCAGGTTTGTTGTGCTGTTTGCTGCTCATCAGTATCTAAGGGTTGAAAATTAAGCCTTTAAAACTTGAATCTAGTAAGAAAGGTTTTTAATTAAATTTAACTTTTTAAGGGACTACACATGCGTCAAAATACATATCTAAGTAGTAGAGGGTTAGCTGCTCACCTCAGTATGGATTTCTGTATTAGGAGCACATTGCAGCCAACCTTCTTGATCTGCTTGACAATGTTGAGGATGTACTGCCTCTCCTCTCTCAGCACCTTGTCCATCTGCGTGTAGTCCGACACCACCACACTGTTGTCCATCTGCACACAGAGAACAATACAGTCATTTCTGTTCTTGTCCCTAGATCTTTTACTATAATTATTATAAACCTATGATGACTTGATACATGTAAGAACACCTAATTTATTACTGTAACACAAGATTTTGTTTTGGAAACTTCATAAAATTCACTTTCACTTTATACTTTTTTTAATTTTTATTTGATTTTTCAGACCTCATTCATATGCATGACATTTTTTTAAGTTGTTAGTCTGCTTGCAAGTCTACCCATGATTTTAAGCCCACATCCAAACTTACATCAGTCTTTGGTGGAGATATACAGAACTGAATGAGGCCTATCTTTGCCTTCTCCATCTTGTTAGGTCCGCCCACCCCCTGGGTCTTCTGGTCGAACACAAGACCATCTATCAGCTCTATGTCCTCAACTGTGCCCCTGAAACAAGACACACCAAAGTATAAAGTGTACACATGCATTATAAGTATGAAATTACAAATCTTAAACATTTAACCAATGAAAATCAAAGCTAGTAAGTAACACTTGGATTTTATTAAGACTAATTCATTTTGTATTACTGGATCTTGCTTATTCACAATACAAATTATTGCCTGGTAATGGAACTGCAAACCAGGACTGCAAACATTCTGAGGCTACTACAAAAGCATTGATTTTTAAATATTTAAATTGAAATTGAATACCATGTGTCAAACGCATTCTCATCAGAAGAACTTTTGAAGTAGTGCATCTTAAACACTCAATCTGAATTCAGACACTGCATTTGAAAAAATAGTCATTACTTAAAAAATGAGCATTTTAGATATTGAGAGTTAACCTTAAAATATCTAACACTATGGTTTCCTACAAATTCTTGTTGTTCAAAATTTCAATAGAAACTTGTTAACCACAGACAGTTTGCGTACATAGATTTAAAAATAAAAAAAGATGACTTAGATTGTCACATCTTACTCATCATGTGCAAAATTCATACTCACCCCAATTTCTTAACAATTTTGATATCATTGAGGTCTACATTGTCAGCATAAGCAGGATTGATGACTCTCAGCACAGCGTCTACTGCGATGGGTGACAGAATGTTGGAATACTGGGACACCACCTATAATGTGAATAAATGAGATTGTATATTTGTTTTAGGAAGAATATGAACAGAGGCTTAAGGGATATGATTTCTAGACATTAGAATATATGATTGTCAAAAAAAACTTACATGTAACTTGAGGCAAAACAATTTCTTTTACATTTCACTATTAAATTTGCAAATTATATGGCACAATCAGGTATTGCTTGCGTTTCCATAAATATTCACACACACAAACAAAATATTGCTTAGCATGCAATCGAAATACTGGAATTAAGTACTCAACATGTAACATTTTTTTCTAACCATTTATGGAAAGTTAATGGCTCCATTTCTAAAGTTTAATTGATAATGAGATTGGCAATTTATAAATTAATGCACACTGTCTCTAAAATGTCTTGGTAACATGAATCTAATTGATTATATTTACTGCTTTTAAGAACGACATGGTACTTGAACCAATTATGGTTGTCACATGAAACAAGCCATTTTTATTGACATCAAAGTTATTTGGACTGGGTTCAATTGGGTATCCTTGTGAGATTATATAATGGGTCACAATGTCAAAGGTACTAAAACATATGATCATCTCACGATTTTTAATGAAATACATGAATTATGATGCAAAGTCGGTAACTTACACAAATCCTGAACAATAAATCAACTTCAATAAAATATACCAACCTTTGAGTTAAGTGATGTTGACGCACTCTTGAGGAGTGACTCTCGATCATTGAGGTCAAGGGGCGTGGTCATCCCTTCTAGAATCTCCATTGACTTGGCCGAGGCTTTCTGGAATGCCTCCGATATACTAGTAGGATGGATACCTGTACAAGAAATATAACAAGAGCTGTCATCAGAGGACAGCGCGCTCGACCATTCGAGTGCTTGACATTATAACGTAAGCCATCATGGGGAAATTGTTCATATTCAATAATTTATTAGACGATCTTTCTGAAAATAATAAAAAAAAGAATTTTTTTTTTTTGGGGGGGGGGGGGGGGGGGGGTTGAGAGGGGGTATAATGTGGGGGTGTGGTCATTTATTAGGCGATCTTTCAAAAAAAAAAACAAAAAAAAAAATTTTTTGGGGGGGGGGAGGGGGGGTAGGGGGGTATAATGTGGGGTTGGGGTAATTTATTAGATGATGTTTAAAAAAAAATTGGGGGCGGGGGGACAGTAGGGGGGGAGGGTCGGGGGCAGGCCTTGAAGAATCCACTTGACCGCTCGCATATGCGAGTGAAGTTGACCGTCGGGCGAGTAAAGTTTGTTAAATACTCGACCGACTGGGCGAATGCTGTTTTTCAAGTTGAGAAATATAAATTCAGTTCCAGAACTCCTGCCACATCGATACAAATTGCGAACAATTTTTCGAACGAACAAAAAAAGATTTAGTACACAAAGAAACTGCACTTTCGTTTTGACAATGAAAAATGACCTCACGGGCACAGTAAAAATAATTCTCGTAATCGGCTGCGCTCTTTTCGTAGGTGTCAGTGCTCTGAGCTAAAAGTGAAAAAAACAGTTAAATATATTGGTCATTCTGTGAAGAAAAAAAATGTAATTTTAATGTAAATATCGAAAAATATAAATATAGAAAAATAATACATAACTGGTTAATTATAATACTTCTTATATTTAATTAAAAATAAACAGAAAAATAATTATTAATAAACAGAATAATTCGTGATCAGAAGCCTTAGCCAAAATTTACCATATTGTAACCATTTGTCAATCAAGCGTGTCTTTCAGTAAAGGTTTGTCTGAAATATTAAAACTCAGCATGGAAAAGGGTTCTAGTTTAAAATATCTGCAAGGTGGTGGAGAAAGGGAACAGAAAGAGAGGTCATCAAAATGAGAAGCGGAAAGTATTGAGAAAAGGAAACAGGTGCAGAAAATCAAAGAAAAGCAAATAAAATCCATCAGATAATGTAGTTTATTTGTTTGCAGTTTAGTGTCACTATGTTACGTACGTTAAAAGGTTCTGGTTGATCATAACTATAAATATAGATATATTTTTTTTTAATGCAGGACGAGTAGATTAAAGTGAATGGCGAGTTGATTGTCAGACCTACTCGCCCTGCAGGGCGAGTGGCTCTGGAAAAATTCTTCAAGGCCTGGGTGGGGGGTGAGAGGGGGGTATAATGTGGGGTGGGGTAATTTATTAGAATATGTTAAAAAAAAATAATGGGGGGGGGGGGGGGAAGGGATTCTGCAGGGTTTTTTTTGGCCCGATTTTATAGTCGAAATTCGGCTATCTTCCCAATCCCTAAAAGTATACTTTTTTCCCAAAATGTGGCAAACAATTCCCAATTTCAAAAATAAAAATAAAATTTTTTTTTGTTTTATTTATTTTTTTGAAAGAAGTCTAATGTGTATTTTATCTCAATTTTAATTCAATTACATCTAACAAAGTATTACATGATTTTGTTCTTTTAATTAGAATAATTATAAAGGGTTATATCTAATTTAGTATTTCCCTAATCAGTGGACTTTTCGTGTGAAAAAAAAAGGTTAATGAATTTATTTT